>NC_070647.1:12359725-12659725 GCF_947347685.1 Pleuronectes platessa
GAGGGGGGGAGTTGGTTCTTTTTTTTTCAGCCTTGGAGGTGAGGAGTATTAATTCTTATATGCCTGGGTTTTGAAAAACAATGGAGACGCACATTTCGTGCCTCTTCCCGGAAATTTTGGCCATGATTTTCAGCTATATGGACGTGAGGGACAAAGGCAGGGTGGCCCAAGTGTGCATCGCTTGGAGGGATGCATCCTACCACAAGTCGGTGTGGAGGGGGGTGGAGGCCAAGCTGCACCTCCGCCGAGCCAATCCCTCCCTGTTCCCCAGCCTCCAGGCAAGGGGCATACGGAGGGTCCAGATCCTCTCGCTGCGCCGCAGCCTGAGCTATGTGATCCAGGGGATGCCCAACATCGAGTCCCTCAACCTGTCCGGCTGCTACAACCTCACAGATAATGGGCTGGGTCATGCATTCGTGCAAGAGATCCCATCACTGAGGGTTTTGAACCTGAGTCTGTGCAAGCAGATCACAGACTCCAGTCTCGGCAGGATAGCTCAGTATCTGAAGAACCTGGAGGTGCTGGAGCTTGGTGGCTGCAGCAACATCACCAACACTGGGCTTCTCTTGATAGCCTGGGGCCTGCATAGACTCAAGAGCCTCAATCTGAGGTCCTGCAGGCATGTCTCGGATGTGGGGATTGGACATTTGGCGGGCATGACCCGCAGCGCTGCAGAGGGCTGCTTGAACCTGGAGTACCTGACCCTCCAGGACTGTCAGAAACTGACGGACCTGTCACTCAAGCACATTTCCAAGGGGCTGACGAAGCTCCGGGTACTGAACCTGAGCTTCTGTGGGGGGATCTCGGACGCAGGGATGATCCACCTCTCCCACATGGCCTCTCTGTGGAGCCTCAACCTACGCTCCTGTGACAACATCAGTGACACGGGGACCATGCACCTGGCCATGGGCACCCTGAGGCTCTCTGGACTGGACGTGTCCTTCTGCGACAAGATCGGGGACCAGACCCTGGCGTACATCGCCCAGGGGCTGTACCAGCTCAAGTCGCTGTCCCTGTGCTCATGTCACATTTCTGATGACGGGATAAACCGGATGGTGAGGCAGATGCACGAGCTGAGGACCCTGAACATTGGACAGTGTGTGCGCATCACGGACAAAGGGCTGGAGCTCATAGCGGACCACCTGACCCAGCTGGCGGGCATCGACCTGTATGGATGTACCAAGATCACCAAGAGGGGACTGGAGAGGATCACACAGCTCCCCTGCCTTAAAGTGTTGAACCTGGGACTCTGGCAGATGACAGAGAGTGAGAAAGTGAGGTGATTGAAAATGTTCTTTTGTAAGTGTGTGTGTGTGTGTGTGTGTGTGTGTGTTTTCTTTTTAGTTTTTGGATGAGGGACATGCGGAGAATGAAGAGGGGAGTGGTGGATGGGAGGGGAAACATCTTTTCTTCTTTAAACAGAGAGAAAACCCTCCTGAGTAAGGTGCGCTTCTCCCATGTGACCGGGATTTTCTGTCCAAATGTTTTGCGTTTCTTATCCGTTGGCCTTGCAGGATCTAAATTAGTGTTTCATATGACGAGAGGACGAATTAAAACCTGCTTATTAAGTTGTAACCTCATGCAAATCAATGCTAGCAATTGTTTTGATCTCGCACTGAGTTTTAACATCTCTGGAAGTCTGATTTTGGACTGGAGTAACTTCAATGCAAATCCTCTCCCCTCACACATTTTCTAAAGGTGTCTAACTATTAGAATAATCAGCTGCATTTACTGACACTTGCTTCTGTGGGAAATCCTGAAGCTTAAACTCGCATCCATCCAATCTGGCGCCAGGATTCCCTTTTTATTTTAAAAGCAAAGTGAGGTTTTAAAACTTGAGTAGGAGACTTTTATTTTTTTTCTTACAGTGAGTCTGGATTTGAAACATTTACGACTTGATCTCCGCTACAGCCATCACGCCTAAAGAAACATTTGGCTACCTCGTATGTGGTTGTTTTCAAAGGGTGTATACTGTTAAAAAGGAAAAGAAGGAAGGCGAGAATGAGAGACTGGGAGAAAATGTGCCTAAAGGGACTGTGTCTGCCCCCTCCCCCATCCCCCTTCTCCTCCCTCCCTCCCTCCTCCGCCAGCAGAGCTGGAGAAAGGAGACCAGGACTCGATCTAACTACCTTTGTTAATTTACCCCCCACAAATAAACAGCAACAATTTCCCGGAGAAAGAGAAAGTGAAAGCGATTGGTTAAATGTAGACCGTTTACTTTATGCAAAAAACATAATCTGCTTGTGTACAGGAGTTTTTTTTTTTTTTATCAACATCTTTTAGGGATGAAGTCCAACTTTAACAAACATTTATGTTCCAACTGATCCATATTAAGGAGACAAGATTATCAGCTCCCCCCTTAAAGAAATACCTGTAGTCATCCTATGATAACACTAGATAGAGGAATATTTTAAGATACAAAATGAGGTATTGGTATGAGCAGGCCATTATTAAACGCAATATATGTAAGTGTAACCTATTATAGGGGTATCTGGTATTTTATTATAAGGGATGCTGGGGGAAATAAATGTCAGTGGATGTTGTTCAGAGCGTCGTACTTCAAATTGAAGTGATTTCTATGTCTTATCAAAACCCTTTATTGATCGAAATGAATCAGGGTTTGCTCTGTTTTTTTTTTTCTTCTTTATTTTCCCACGTTGATGCCAACACAGGTTGCATTCATATTCATGTTGCTCCAGAGGGAAGAAGAGGGGGATGGACATGTCTTTTTTTCCTCCTCTTTTTCTCTATCTCTCCCCTGAATAAAAGACAATTTACCCTGAATATATTTTGAAACATGATTATAGAAGAAGGAGCGATCGATTATTTTTCTTTTCTCTCTCTCTCTTTCCCCCGTCTCGGATTACAAGCGGAATGCATCTCTCTCTCTCCCTCCCTCTCTCTCTCTCTCTCGCACACACACACACACACACTTATACAAATGCGCACGAGCACACGGGGGCCTGTGTGTGCGTGCTTTAATGTAATGCAAATGACCTGCTAGAAAAATTAATATACGGATGTGCGTCCTGCTGAACAAGCTGTGTGTGTGTTTGAAAAATGAAATGATGTACTGTATATTATGTGTTTGTAAAGAAGAAGAAGAAATGAAAAAATGCAGAAATCCCAAAATTAAATTGTTTTATATTCTTACGGTTAAAACAATTAAAGATATTTATATAATGAACGAAAAAGAGCGGTGTGGACTACTTTTTGTGGAGGGGTAGCTCTGTCATTATTGTCACCATCGTGTCTGTTTTAAACAAAACTGTGTTTCCATGAGGTAATTTGATATCATCAGTACCAGGGTTATTATCCATATTGAAGCTACAATAAGAGATTTCATATCAATGCTTTGCTCTAAAATAGCCGCCCACACTTTTCTGAGTATTGTCCCAGATCAGTCCGGTCCTGCTTCTCAAAAGGGCTGGAAAAAAAGGAAAAGGGCCTGTTGTGTTGTTTCATTATATACAAGGAAATTTAAAATGGATGCTTGCTGTCTTCATTTGGCTGCAGTGCCTGTGTAATTAATGATCACCAAAGCGTTTATTATCAGGAATCAAGTTAGTTTAATTATAGGAAGCAGATTTTAATTTTATTCTATATTATTTGTATCCTCGCATGCATCATGAAGGTGCTCAGGGCGGCCGGGTTGCATGGTCTCAGAGCTCAGGAGGGGGAACACGGGGGGATTTCATGGTTTGATTAGAAGGTTGAGGCTTTTAGTTTCGGTTAATTTTTGCTGTGCTTTATGTCACATGTGGCAGAGCTGCGTCTGTGCGGCTGCATGTGCCGAGTAATGAGAGCTAAAGTTGGTTAGAGCAGATTTCCCTCTCTCTGCTTTCCATCAGGACGTGTTCTGTGTGTGAAGTGACACCACACACACACACACACACACACACACTCACTCACACACACATGCAGAGGGTTGCCAGGCCGGCCAGTAGCCATTGTCTGTCTTTAGAAGTTAGGAAGGCAGGTTGTGGTGGGGGGATTTTTTTTTTCCTCCCTTTCCTCTCTTTCTCCTCCTCTTGTTCAGTCACGCATACCAGATCTTAGACCAGGCAGGAGACCCCCCTCCTCCTCTTCCTCCTCCTCCTCGCTCCCCCCTACCATCTCACAAGCACACGCACACACACACACACACACACACGCTTCTTTTTAGCATTCCACACCATCATTCAAAGCATTTAAGCATTCTCTCTCTCCTGACTCTCTGTCCATGGGGATTTGGGGATAAAGGCCAGCGGAGGGATTGTTGACCACAGGGACAGAGAGAAAGAAAGAATGAGAGAATGTCAGTGTTTGCTGTTTCTTAAGTTTGCTCTTGCAGGCCTCTGGTCTTGTGCAACAACGCTGCAATGAGCGCACACTGAGATGTGAGAGAGTCGTCCGAGGCATTTTGTGGCACTTTCTCCCTGAAACGGCTAAAAAAAAAACTACGCTTGAGCCGAAAGAAAAAAATGTCATATATTTATAGGCTTTCTTATTTTACCCATATAATATTATCATTACTCCTTTTCATGGCTGAACGCTTCAGCGAGGCGGCTAGAGAAATCCAAGCAAAGAGACGTGACATTGTAATAAATTTAAGCTTGATAGATAAATGAAAGGAGAGAATGGAGGCGTGCAGCGTCACCAATTGTTTCTTTATCATTTGACATTTGTGTCTTTAGTCCTCGGGCTGCAGATACAGGGGGGGGGGGGGGGGGGGGTTAGCGTGACAAGGCCGTATCACACGTTTCTACAGAAAAGGTCTGCCGGGCTGAAATGTAGAGTGACGCAGATACGATCAGCTGCATTCAAATGATAATGTGATACTTTATTAATCCCCATCGGGAAAAGGCTCTTTTTGTCTGCAGCCTCTCCTCTGGGAGGTCAGAGGTCACGCTCGGCTCCAGCACTGCTCTGCTGGATCTACTGTGTCTTGCCCAAGGACACATCAGCAGGGTGGTGGGGTGGGTTGTCAGGTTTTTTACACTGGGTCACCTTGGTGCTTGGAGGCGGAGCGGGCCACCTGTGAAGCAGCACTTCTTTTCATTGTCAAAAATACCGACTTCTTTTTCCCTTTTCTTTTTCTCAATGAAATCGATTCCGCCGGACGCTCTCTGAGGAGAATGCAAACTCGGCCATTAGCGTATAGGTTGCAGTCTCAATTTGCATTTTGAATAAAGCGAGCTGAGGGTGACTGGAGCTCCGGAGTTTCACTGCTGGGCGTTCAGCTCTTATGTAGATGCAGCTCATGATATACTGCACGCTGCTGCTGCTGAGTTTGAACATGCGAGTGCAACACCTTTTCACAGTTCTACTTCCCTTTTGCAAACAGTCACACAAAATGACACCCGGTGAAACCACACCACTCGGCAGGGACCCCTTCTTTCTCCTTTTTAGTCTTCAAACACAAGCACAACGGTTTCCACAGTTTCTAGTTGACAAGTTTGAGATACAGTTATCATAATTGTGCATAGAAACAGTGAGGAACAGGTTTGCTTTGTGTAGCATCAAGACTGAAAGCAGGCTCTGTCCAAAGCAAAACTCCCTAAAGCTGCTTTCAGACATGCACTGAACTATATACAATTATCCAGAGTGACTGAATGTGAGAAAAACAATATCCAAGTTGGTTGATCCAGACATTTTCCAGAACTTTTCGTGCCATTCCTCTGGTAAAAGATCAGAGAAGGAGGGTGAGTGTGCCAATGTGAGAATACAGCAGGAGGAGGTTTTGCTGATATTTCCAACACTCGACGGATGCAAAACCGTAAGAATACAAATATCTCAGGATGAAAAAGAGGAGCGGTACATGTAGACGGAAGACAAAGACGTCAACTTGGGAAGACAAGGAGACTCGAGAGCTCGGCCTGCCTCCTGCATGCTCTCAGCAGGCCCCACTCTTTGCCTGAACGTTATGTTGTCCTTCTGCGTTCCTCATATGAGAAAGACCAACCGGGTTTGACCTTAGTTTTTGTATGATTTACTTTAGATAACCATCTCCTTGCTTTAGCTTCAAATGAGACTATGACATTTTAACCAATGACAGACTCCGGTTGTTCTGACACGGTTCATCCACATGGCTTCAAGAAACCTACCACCTGAGGCTGAGAGCCGACGCTGTGCCTCCCCTGCTCCGCTCCACCTCCCCCGCGTGGAAGAACACCGCGACAGACCGAGTGAGGCTCCGACACCGGGTTCCCTTTTTTCCCTGTGTTCACTTAAAAGGTCTCCGAGCGGCAGCCTGTACAGAAACATGTGTGTGTGTAACTGTAAAGGCAGCTGGGATCAAAGCAGTCACCAAATGGCTTTATGTTGAGAATATATCTCCACATCCTGCCTGTCTGCGTGATTGACAGCTTCTAAACAAGCTAATTCAAACGCTTGCAGGCGCCCAAATTAGACAAAGGCCCACATATAGGTCGCTGCAGTGACAAAACCTTTTCATACTATAAACGCTACTTCTGCATTTGAGCTTTGCTGCCGGTGTGTGTGTGTGTGTGTGTGTGTGTGTGTGCGTGTGTTTGTGTTAGGCCGGTAAGTTGTAAAAGTTGAACTGTGACGAGTGTGCTTTACTGCCATCATTAAAGGAACAGTTCACCATTAGAAGGGGAACTGGGGTTCTTCACTACAAAGCAGCGGGGGCATTAGCAGCTCGGTGTTACTGCCCTCCCCCACATCTCTCTGTCTTTGGCTGCAACAGCTCCCTGTCTGCCGGCCTGTCTGCCTGCCTGCCTGTCTCTCTGGCCTGTTTTTAGGTCCCTGCCTGTCTGCGGGTCAGCTTTCATCCCTGTTGTTCTTTCTTCTCAACCTATTTCTCTCCTCCTTCTGAAGCTTTTATTTTCGTCCCGTGTCTTTGTCTCTGTACCTGCCTCGCGATCCCCCTTTCTTTCTTTTCTACCTGCACTCTCTTTCCGTCGCCCCCTTTCCTCTCCTTCTCCCTCCACCCTAACTTTATATCGTCCTGCCTATTTAATGCACGCCCTCCCTGTCCCACTCCTCTTCCTCATTTTTTCCATTTCCACCCTCCCTCCAACCTTCCTCCTCCTCTCTGCGGCACCTGGTGTCGAGGTGTCGCTGAGGTACAGTAGACGGCTCTTTGAAGTCCCAGGGGCCCTTGGGGCTGTGTGTGTGTGTGTGTGTCTGTGTGTGTGGGTGGGGGGAAACTTATTTTTATCTGCAGCTACAGTCAAGAACATTTGGTGTTAATTTGGATTTGGTTGTTTTTTTATGGGGATACAATCATCACTGTGTATGTACTGTATGTGTGTGTGTGTATGCATGTATAACAGAATCATTTCTAGAGCTGCTGTCAGACAGGCACTGAAAAATTTTGGGAAAATGTGAGCAAGTGAGTGTGTTGATGATGTAAGATGAAGAAAGAAACAAAAACACTTGATTTCCGGATATTTTCCTGTTGTTGTGAATGTGAACACGTCTGATCCGCACATTTCTGTAAACTCTAGACCTTTTCTGGAGTTGACATCTGGAAATACCTTATCCCCCTTTCTGCTTATCTCATCTAATCAATAATAGAAGTGATAGATCAGTTTTTTCCCCCCGTGTAAGTGGGACTGAACTATGCATTTTTGTCTTTATATTACCAGTTTGATTGCACTTAGGATGAGAACCATGGTATGATTTATACTGTAACTTACTGGTTTAGGGCTGGTGCAGTCAGCGAACAGTGAGGGGAGGAGCAGAGGAAAAACTGTGCCTCTGTCCTAAAGTCTGCTGTAGTCAGCAGCACCCAACCTGCAGGGAGAGAAAGAGAGCGGGGGCGGTAAGACAGTGGAGGAAGGAGAGAAAATTAGGGAAAGTTGTAAAAACATTTAAAAAAAGGGGGCAGAAAGAAAAAGAGATGCAGAGAGAGAGAGAAATGAGAAAAAGTTGGGTTGAGTTGGTGAGAAAGAGAGGGAGAGGGGGAGAGAGAGAGAGAGGAATCCGTGAGTCACTGTTTAACTGTGGGCTGCTAGAAGTCAGCTACCCATGTTAAAATACCGTCTGGGCACACAGAGACACACACAGACACACACAGACACACACAGACACACACAGAAACACACACAACTCTTGCAAAATACAAAATGCTGCCTTAACTTCTACAACGGTTGGCAGAGGACACGCACGCATGCACACATACACAAACACACACACACACACAGACACACACACACACACACACATGTTTATTCAAAAATCTTGCGACTGCTTGTCTCATACTTTGCTGCCCAGCAGACCAGCTAATTATTTTCAGTTGGATACCAGATACACACACACACACACAGACACACCTCGGCTGCACATTCCTCAGAAAGTAATGAGCTGCTTTTCTACAAAGGTAAGAATTTAGACGAAGGTCAAAAGTAATTCTTTCCATTTGAAAAAGTTTAACTTGGTAGCAAAGGGAGGGGGACGCTGACATCTTTCAACACTCAGGTGAATAACTATTGATGATTTTTCAGTTAAGAGAAGAAAAATAATAAAGTTGGTGTTACGGCTAATTTCTTCTCAATGTTAGAAAGATACAGTCGTTGTTTTTGAGATAATAAAATAAAAAAAAATAAAAAAATTGCTGATGGTACTTGAACCAATTCGCATCATTAGCATACATCAACCCTGGTAACATGGATAGCTGTTGAAAAGTTGATGGCAATCCACCAAATAGTTGATGAGACAAAGACACACAATCTCTACAGCTACAACACTAGTATGTTACAAGAGTCCAAAATGACGTGTACAATAGCTTGTTTTTTATCTGACACCAATCTAAAACCCAAATATTCACATTATAATGTAAAGCAATGCAAATAATTCATTGCTAATCAAAATGTTATAATTTCAGTACTTGTGTTGGTGTATTTTCCAGCATCTAGACTGGAGAACCCCTCTACTCATTAGCTTCTCTGTTCATTAATTCATCACATGCTGTTATCAGGTCATATACCGCTCTAGGCCCTTTGCTCATTAGGCAACAAATGCAGATATCAACCATTTCTATGTGTTCTGCAGGAATCAGAGCTACACACGATTGTACGGTGTATCAGAATTAGCGATGCTAGAGATGCTTTGTGTTGATTTCTCCGGTGTTTGTGCGATTAGTATGTGAGCCGGATGACATTTTATACACCTTGCATCAGCCCTTCTAGGTCGTTTTGCTCAATCAATGTCAGAAGCCAGCCGACTGCCAACACGCTAAATCTTTAATTTGATATAGGAGCATGCTTCATTCACAATCAAACCATGGATGCTGTTGCGGCATGTTTTTATAAAAGCCTCAGCAATTACGACACGAGACGGAAAATGATGCAGCGTGTAACGTTGAGTTCTGCTCCCCATTCCTGCTTCACTCGACGGTGGAAAGAGAGAGAGAGAGAAAGAGAGAAGTGTAAGTGAGTGATTGTGTGTGTGTGTATGGGACATGTTGGTTCTGCCTTTTCTTTGTCTCCATGTGAAACCATGTGAGGCTCTGACAGAAACGTGACAGATAGTTGCAATGTCAAAAACTGGCAGGCTCGCATGCATCCTAATTTGTCAGGTGAGGCAGTGTTTTGGTAGCGTGGGAGGTGCGATGCGTGTTTTGTGTGCTTGTCTTCCAGCGAGCACGTGTGATTGATACTGTATATGTGCATAATGCATATACACTCAGCTGGTGCCTGCGCCTCTGCCGGCTCTCTGTACCTTCCTGTCAGTTCAGCTTGTCATTCAAGCATCAATAAGGAGAAACTTTTTCCCTTTCTCTTTACTCAGTTTAAAATTTGTCATGCTCTTCTCCCAGAAAGGGGAAATGGGCAGAAAGGGGAGACAGAGAAACTGCAGCAACAGTCAAGTGGGGTTTTATCACATGTTTGACAGGAGACACTGAGCATCGGAACAGAGAGACTTCACCGCGTTAACAAGGAGGGTTTTTTTCAGGGGCTTTTTTTGGGGGCTAGATGTCAGGATTGTTTGGAAGGCAACAGGGGGAAAGAAGAGTTGTGGAAAGAGCATGTGATAAAGAATTCCTCTTTAAACCTGCAGTGTTGGACAAGCTGAGCCCAGAAAAATCTAAACCTACCATTATTAATTGAAGGTTTTGTGATGATGAGCCAATCATTTCCATTTTGAGAGAAAATAATAATAATGTGAGGATGAGGCAGCATCATAACTTTAGATAAACTGGCTTTAAACCATTCTCAGGTCTATGCACTATTGACATAGAGACAGCAAATGTTTGCTTCAACTTTCTGAATGGATTATAAAGTTAACGGCACCATAGATCCTCCTTATTGTTTAATGTCGTAAAAGGTCGGGTCTATAATATAATTTGAATGTTACACAGGACTATGAGGTAGATTCAGTCAGTTGTGCGTCCGCACCATGAGAGTTGACAACACATCTTCCAGCACCAGCTCATATTTCAGCCAACTGCTGCCATGGAAACCACAGACAGTTTCCGCCATATACATCTACAAAACAATAGTTGTTGTATCATCATTATTTATATTTCCTTAAACAAAAAGATTTAACATTAAAAACACATTCCAGTTTGGCATTAAATTTCAATGAAGCTTTAAAAAAAAAAACATTCCAGAATCATTCATCACAGTTTGTTTGTGAGTCCCCGAAGAGACAAACATATCAGGCATAGTCCAAATCAGAGGTTTGAAAAGGCCCAACAAGTTATTGAACTAATTGAAAATCTTTTGTTTTGACTATATGCCTGACATTGGTCATTAATTACATGTGAAATGTGTCAAACGTTTAACAACGCTGATACAAATCAATGTAAATGACCAGTTTTCATGGGTAACATAAATGGGTTTAAATTGAGTAGTTACACTCCACATAGCTTTGCATTGATATAACTATTGTTTCACATGTTCTAATTCCCTGAACTCTTATACTGATGAATGAGAGGGAACCTGAAGTGATGAATCAGGGAATTTATAGATTGATTTATTTAATGGGCCAAAATGCTCTGAACTTTTCCTCAACCTGTATTTAATTTGAGTTTGGACATTTAAGCCGTGAGAAAATTTCCCACCAAAATGTTATTTAATATTCAATCTATAAAGGCGTGATTGAGACGGAGTGGCACTCTTATCTCTCTGTAAATGAATTACAGTTTCAATTTGCATGTTGAGTGAATTGAACTGAAAGTGCCTCATCCCCAGAGTGTCCAGAGCTCTGGTGTGCGTGTTGATAACCAGACTGCCAATTCAGGATTTGGTAAAAAGCTTTATTCACACATGACTCAGTTATTTATTGCTTCATATGTGATCTGTAAGAAGTCTGGAAGATACCGATTTATACACTGAGATTCAAACTATTCTGAAGTTAGCATCAGTTTATTGCAGGATTTTCTAGGTTTTGCTTAAGAGGGATTATATATTTTATGATAATAAGAAGCCATGGTATTTGGAATATTATAAGAAAATTTATAACTAATTGAATTTAATCAAAAAATACCATTTGTTAAAATTTAAATAAAGTATGGAACTAAAATATGATTTTTTTTTACTGAAAATAATGTTTAGTAAGTAATTCCAACTTTAAAAATTAATTAAATTCAAGTTGTTTAACTCATAAGTTTCCAGTGAGGATAAACGACAGAATATGATATTATAAATGTTATATTCAACTAGCAATTTATTTTCTTATTTTAGGAAAAATGCCATATGCCATCAATTTACATACAAGTCAACAATAAAGTTACACATTAATGGATGTGTAACATTCAGACACCAAAATTCAAGTAAAAGGTTACTCTGACTCACACATGACCCAATAATTCTTTCTTGGGTCACAAAATTACCTTGAAATTCCAAAAGAGTTCATTTAAAACCATGTAAAATGTGATTGTTTTCAAAATAATTCAACAAATGTCGGCCTTCCTTTGCTTCCATACATGTGTTTTAGGTATATTGAGTGTGTAGTATACATTCAATCCAGAACAGGTTCCACAGGCTGCACACAGATGAGTGCCAGCCGCCAGCTTTGCCCGACTGTGAGTGGCACAGACCTCATCTTTCCACTGCTGCTCCAACAGATGTGACCGGACTTGAAACAAACCTGCGGCTCCAGGTTTGTTCGGTGGCTCTGATGCTGAGCCGTGTGAGTCGTGGTCGGAAAGTCAGACCAGATCTCTTTTTTTTTTATACAACGAAGGAGATTCATCTGAGCTCCCTGACGTCCCTGAGTCACTGAAGCAACCAGCCTTCACAATCTAACAAAGATGATGCCGAGAGATGCAGAGACTAGCAACAAAGGAGGGAGGAAGAAAATTAGGCAGTGACATATGGTGTATGATTGTAGCCTTGAAGAGAAGAGTGAGATAATTGATGTGTTTGTGCAAGAAAGAGATTTTAAAAACAGACGAATAGAGAAATAGAGAGAGGCTCAGGGAGAGAGACATGGGAGGTGGAGTGAAAGAAGATAAAGAGAGAAACTGAGGATTGAATACAAAGAGGGGCTGTGCGTGCGAGCCTGTGTTTCTGTGTGTGTGCGTGCCTGTGTGTGTGTGCGTGCCTGTGTGTGTGCGTGTGTGTTTCTGTGTGTGTCTGTGGGAGAGTGTGTACGCTTGGTGTGTATCTGCCGTCCCCAAGGTCCTTCTAGCTGTCTTCTCCTATTGATTAGTTCATATTGATCTGGCCTGGCACAACACTCACCCACACACACACACAAACAAAAACACACACTACACCACGGTTCACTTTATTTAGCCGGGCTTTGACACAGGGGACATGAAGGTACATTGTTAACACACATGCAAGCATGCACACACACTTGCACACACAATGCTCCCATCATTTGGCCTCTTACAATCACAATCATCTCCTCAGAAAGACATACACACACACTCAAACACACACACACTCTCTCTCTTTGCCCGTTTGCTCCTGTGCATTGGTTGTCTGAGAAACAATGAGAATCATGAATCACAAAGACTGTCAGCAGAAAACTAAATGTCTTATACAAACCTGATGAATCCCTCAGTCTGCTTCTCGGGGAAATGCTTGATTTTCCGAAAACGACCATTTGTATGTGCACGATAGTTTTATATGCTACAGGCAGATAACCCAAAATTTAAAGCTATTGTAATCAATATTTTCATATATGTAAGAGGTGTCGTATGCAGGAACAAAGCCACAGAGGATTACCATCTCACACTTAATAGTTCTAATCTACTAATCTAAAATCTAGTGATCTTTTTAGTTTCTATCAGCTCCTGTTTTGGTTTTACAGCAGCATAAACATGTTTGTTTACTTTCCCGAAATAATACGCTACTTACGCTACTCATGCTAGCCGTCGTTGTCAGCACTTTGCAACAATGGGAGCGGCTGAAGAGACAGATATTTCCTTCAGGTGTTGGTAGAGACCCAAACAGAGCAAAAAAGAGTGAATACTAGAAACAAATACATATATCTTATATATACCAACAAGATAGCTGTATGATGATTTGTTTGTACCTGGTTACCGCTGCTCCTAAGTGGCGAAAAAATCAACTATTAATTATTTAATTGTATCATTCCACATGGTCGTCGTACGTGTTTGTGTTGCTCGATGTTCTGGAGTGGCTGCTTCTGAAGATTTTGGGTCACAAAAGAGTTTGAACGTGAAACAATTTACAGTCAACTGCTGCAGCGGTGGCCTGAAGGCAGAAGGCAGAAGTCGCAGGTTTGTGTCAGGAGGGTCATCAGTGCTGGTCCCAAGCCTGAGTGGGAGAGTGCAGCTGAGGTGAATCAGACTCCCTCTCTTCAAATTAAAGGATTGGGGGGGAGGGTAAACAACATATAGTCAAGTCGATGAGCCCTTGAGCAAGACATTTTACCTCCAGCTGCTCCTGAGCTGCTCTGTGGAAGGGGTGTGTCGGTACAGCAGGACGAGGCTTACAAAGACGGTCTTCGTTCACAATGATAGAAATGTGAGGAAATAACGTGAAGAGGGGAAAACGCCAATAACAATCTGGACCCAGTGTCTGCTCATCAACAGCGCTCTAACGAGGAGGCTTTACTTGTCACGGCCAGAATGATGCATGATGGGACCTGCGGCGGGCGCCTGACACATATCAATATGTATACCCACATTTCTATACACCACACACAGATATGGTCTCTTTTTTTTATATATGTCCTTCATCCAGGCTCTGTGCAAGACTTCCTTTCTCCCTCTTTGTCTCTGATTCAGAGGAAACGTCACTGTCTGTCTCTGCCTTTAGTCTTTTGTGTGCATGCACACAAACACACACCCACACGCACACACACACACAAATACAGTACGTGCACAGACACACAAACACCTGCACCCACAGAGGCATACACACACACACACACACACACACACACACACGCACACAGCCTGCCTTCTGCTGCTGTGATGGCTCCGAGCTGTCAAAACATCCTTGCTTTTTCTCCCTCTCTCTCAGCAAAGCAGCCTGACTGAGCTTGTCTATGCAGGTTCACAGAGACTGCTGTCTATCCACCCTCCATCTCTCCTCCCCCCTTTTCTCTCTCTCTCTCTCTCTCTCTCTCTCTCTCTCTCTCTCTCTCTCTCTCTCTCTCTCCTCCAGATTTGTGTATCTTAGCATCTCGATTTTGCCTTCTCGAGCTTTTTCAACATGCCTCGCTTGTCCTTCGCCTTCACAAAGATCTGCATACACTGAGCATTTTCAAAAATACACATGGGCTCTGTTTATACTGCATTTGGCGTCTGCCTACACAGATGTGCTCACACGTGCCGTCAGCATGTAAGGTCTATGCAGGCTTTCCTTTGCTTTTTCTTCACGACTTTCACACAATCCTTGCAGACATGGGCAGATGAGGACATCTGATCCAGTGACACAGAAAAGCACCATTCAGGGTTTAAGGCTGAATATAGAGTTAAGATATAGAAACATTGTATTTACACCAGTGTGTTTTCAAGCTGTTTGATCCTGTTTCACCACCTG
The DNA here is from genome assembly GCF_947347685.1 of Pleuronectes platessa. NCBI lineage: Eukaryota > Metazoa > Chordata > Actinopteri > Pleuronectiformes > Pleuronectidae > Pleuronectes > Pleuronectes platessa. The sequence continues at coordinate 12,374,644 of NC_070647.1, forward strand.
CATGCTCCTTCAATACAGTTGATCCAACACTTCAGCTGTTCTCTTTGAATGGCCTGGGCAATAGAAGAATAATTACCATCTATATATTTTCATCTATAGCAATATAACAGATGTTCGATACATATCGATATAATCCTCATCCAGTGTGTCTTGATGGTTAGGAGCCATAACACACAAATGATTTACCTGGGATTGGTCAAATATTTTCTGTTTGTCTTTCTCTGCTTATGAGGAAGAGTTTAAAACTACAATCGTCAAAAAAAGAGGCTGTAAGTGTATTTTTGACATATTTAATTAATTCCATCTGATTGCAGATTTTAAATTTGACCACCTATCCTGGATGAACATTATCTCCATTAATCCTGAGTCCATTGATCAACCATCATACAACTGACAACATCTGTATTGTAGAACTGGATATACAAGCATTGAAAATGAATGGCTCTGCTGCACAGTGCTGGATAATGTTGTGAGCAGACCGAAGTCACTAGTACTTTTGAGGTTGTAGGTTATAGTCCTACTAAAAGTCTAGAATGTGGAGTAAAAGATGCAACTTCAAATTAAGCTTGGTGTTAACTTGGTGTGAGCTGCAGTTAAAGCATCTTGCAAAACCTCTGGTGTGTATTAAAAAGCCTAGAATAGTCTTCAGAGGTTTTACTTCCTGACACAACATTCACTTTGCGAAACCTTTCTCAAGATCAGAATCAATGAAACTTCGCTTTATGACAAATCCATTTGCAGCAGTCTTAAGCTCCTTTAGCACACGGTTGAATTTCCCTCACAAGGAAAAGTAAATTTTACAGTTTAATAAGTGGAAACATGAATTTTTTCCTCTAAAAGACATCTTCCTAATACAATATACATTTGTCTTCTCCCTCTTTCCTTCTCCGTTGGATATCTTTCCTTCTCTCCTTTTCATACTCTCTTTCCCCCACAAACACACAAACAAACACACACAGAGCGCTGTGTGTTTGGCCTGCAGGGTGTGCGCAGCGGGGAGGAATCAACCGTATGGCAGACACGAGGACGGAGCCAAATCTGGCTCGTACACATGGTGTGTGGCCGTGCTGCCCTGTGTGTGTGTATGTGTGTGTGTGTGTGTAGCTGAGGGCGGCTTGCACTTAAATATATATCAGGAGCAGTGGTTGCCTAAAGGTGAATGTTGTGCGGTTTTCACTAGATGGCTGCTGGCGAATGAATGAAAACCACTCTCCTTTCCCTCGCCAGCGACTGTCACTGTGCCCTTGAGCAAGGCACTTAAGCTTCATTTTGACAACAATTTCTGGGCGTGTGCTGATAAAATGTAAATGCTGAGATGTGGGGACATGGTATACATGTTCAAAATGAGTCAGATGGAGCTATACACACAAACAAGCAGTCACTTGTGAACACAACAAAGTTCACCACCACTTTATCTCGAGGTATTAGAAATGAGTGCTGCAGAACTACGGCAAGCCCAGTGGGTCAGTACAGGGTAGTACTTTCATGGTTTGCCTTTTTTTCCTCTTAACAAAGACCAAAATTGTGATAAATTAGAAAATATCCTTTGAAATTCAACTCGATTTAAATTATAACAAAACCAGAATTCTGCAGCCTATGTATGTAGTCTGTATGCAGACATGTATGTATTTACAGTACACTGTCTATGTATATACAGTGTCTACGTTTTCCATTTCCATGTATTGTGCATTTGACAATAGACGAACTTGTCAGTGTGTGTGTGTGTGTCCGTGTGTGTGTGTGTGGGGGGGGGGGGGGGTTGATGTCAATACCTCTGTCATGTCAAGTTAAAGTTTATGTTCCTGCATGCATGTCCATGTCCATGTCATTGCATGCTTCCTGCATGATGATATGCGTGTAATTTAATTGTACACGCTTGCGTGTGTACTGTATGTTGTGTGTCTATTTGCTGCCAACATGGAAGCACACATTTGAGTGTGTGTGTGTATGTGTGTGTGTGTGTGTGTTTGTGTGAGAGAGGGAGAGCGTCTTGGCTCGTGGTGGTTTTGTCAGTGCATGAAAATCATTTATTCATGTTTCACTCACCCTGTGTATGCGTGTGTGTCTGTGTTTGTGTGTGTAGTCTGTTTATGTCATGTATGCATGCTCTATTAGATGCTCTTTGCTTACATGTGTAGCTAAAGGTTAGCCCTACCATGTCCGTATCCATTTGTTTGTGTTTCCCTTACTCCTCTCTGTCTTGTGTTTTCTTTTCAAACCTCTCCAGCCTTGTTTTTCACCTTCACTCCCGTCCTCTCTCCCCCATCTCCTCTCTGCAGCTCCCCTCAAAAACATCTGTGTGTCTCCTCTCATGTGTGTGGAGGTTACCCTGGGTATGCACCCTGACTGTGTGTGTGTGTGTGTGTGTGTGTGTGTCTGTGTGTGTGTGTAGGAGGGTTTTAAAAAATGCATATACTCTATAAGAGGGAGGAGGAATCAGAGCGTGGTGAAAAGAAAAATACAGCCTCCGTGTGTGTGTTGTGTCAGTCGGGTCGACATCTGATCTTGCTGAGTATGGTAAAGAAGAAAGTGCTGAAAGTACCTTGTGTGTGTGCCTCTGTGTTTGGTGATGGGGGGCGGGTCCTGTGTCTGTGTGTGTGTGTGTGTGTTTTGTGGCCTGTATGTGTCGTCATTTCTGTGTGGGTGGTAAGAGGAGGGAGTTAGGCAGTAAGGGAATAGGGTGTGTGTGAGTGCACTTAGTTTAAGTGTCAGCATGCCTTTGTATGTGTGTGTGTTGTGTGTGTGTGGTCAAGATATTGCTCATGTCGAAGGGACCTAACTGGAGGGTCTTGTCCTCATAAAGTAAATGACCGGATTTAAAAGGTGATGGAACGTGAGAAAGGTTTTAAGGTTAGGTCTAGGCTACATTTGGGTTTAGATTAAATGAGGATGAGGGTTGGATTTAAGCAAGTAGTAGTTATGTTTAAGGATAGAGTGAGGAAGGGAATTTAAGTCGATGTTATCCCCTCTGAAGTCATGGAGCTAAATGAGAGACGAAAAGTGTGTGTGTGTAGAAAAAGAAGTAAGAGAAGAAAGAGAAGGAAAGGCCTTCCATTTGTCAGCCTCTCTTTCGCTCTGACTCCCCCTCTTTCCTTCCTGCCTGTCAGACACATATAAAAAATACAAAAAAATACACACCCACTACGTGACCAAAGAGTTTGTATAGACTTCATCTCTATAGTAGCTGGACTGAATAAAAACAATCTAATGTGAACAGAAATGACATAGTTATATACTGAGCGAGGATGTGAGATCTGATTACAAGTGGTCATTGGACACGTATGTGGAAACAGATGGTAATACTAGGTTTGAACTGTCCACATGTGGTCAGGTCAGTGTAGTTGGACGGTAACACCAGGTCTGAACAGAGCCTTAAAGCAGCAGTAGTCCCTTTCCTCCGTCTTCACCCTCTTTGGCGCTGTGTGTGTTTTACATTTCATGTTTTGTGTCTGTGGTTTCGCGGTTACATCAGTAGCAGTGTCTCACTGAAGGAAATATATCCATACTTCATTTCCTAACTGCAAAAAAATGAAACATAGACAAGGGTGAGGGGTAGAAGAACTCTGGAACGAGCGAGTCGGAACAAATGAATACAGATCCGGTGCCAAAAAGCAAAGTTGGGAGACTGAGCAGGTGGAGCAGAACTAACTTTGTTTTGTCAAAGGACTGGTTTACAGATGGGTAAAGGTAGGTAGACGTCCATGAAGACAATGAGTCCATCAAAACAGGTAAATGCGGGTCAGAGGAAACTAAGACACAATCACCAAGGCGTCCTTTGACATTTGATTTTTACCTTTGACAGAAACTTTCCCGATGACCCAAGGACGTTTGTAGGAACTCTGGAACTTTTAATTTGGTTTTATTTCTTGAGTGCTGAACTGTGACAATAAGAAACACCGGATGTTGAATGATCTCCCTGCGAAACATTAGGATCGGTGCAATAAATAAACAAATCTCACAAGCTAGGTCATAAATAAAAATCTCCCTTTCCACTGTTATTAATCTTAAGCCTTTTATATTGTTTGTTTTGAATATTCCTTCTTTCAGTCACTCCTTTCTTTCCTCGCTCTCCTTAACCTGAGCTGAACTGAAAGAGAGAAAAGAGAATCATTATATGAATCTGTTATTACATCTACTGAACATCCAATAGTGTTGTGTTACTACGCCACTGACACAGGATTTTAATTAAAGCTTAACCCCCCCCCCCCCGCCCGCCTCGAAAAAACGACAACGGTGTAGACAGGCCTATTGATTTCTGTGGTAACACTGTCCTGTCATCTATGTCTGCGACCCCCCCATCCCTCCCCTTCCTCCCCCTCTTCTCCTCCCATACATGTGTAAAGTCACATTTGACGCTCCTCACCTCTCCTCCTCCTCCTCCTCCTCCTCCCTCCGTTACAAGTCCTTTAAACCCGAACGACCATACAGGTCGTTTGTCCCCATACGACCCCCTGGAGCTTCCCCCTGAAATACTGACACTACGGTAACAGACGTACTGGACCATGGTTACAATAATGGTAACAGTTTGGTTAGGGCTAGGCTCCTAAGTAAGGCTCAGGACAAGACTATGGTGGGGGTATCTCCCTTCGGCTATATCCCTACGGCTTCCTAGAAATTTGGAAAAACTGCTGGGCCTGTTTTAGCCTGAAAACGCTGGGACTGTGATATAGTCTTGAAGGAAACAAAGATGTTTGTAAACCAGGACTGAGACACACACAGCCGCTCCCTGAGTGGGTCTTGATTTGTGTTCGCTAATGAAAACGTAGAAGCATGGATGTTGCCTGAAGATTAGAGACACAATGATGACTGTTACAGAAAACTAAAAGTGTGGGAGTCCTGTGTTTGGACGTCTTTGCTGCTCCTTGAACGCCACCTGGCCGCTACAGTTCAACCTGCTAAGGAACATAACCATGGGATGTTATTGGCTGAGCTGCCGCGCAGAAAACCCATGGGCTTACAAGAGGACGGTCTCCTCCTCTGCTACCATCACTTATTATTACATATTTCCCTCCTGCTGTTTACATCTCTTCTTTCTTTCAGCTCCATCTCCCTCCGCTACTCCATCCTTCCCCTGTTCTCCCCCTCCCTGCATTCTTCTTTTCCTCCCGTTCTCCTAAAAGGATTCATGTCAGGATGAGAGAGACGCTGATTGGATTCACTGAGGTGGGGGTACGTGGGCCTTTTGTTTTTGCCCGTACCGCACACGCAACACACACACATGCAGAAAACCACATACAACACACAAGTGGCTCCACACACAGATAAAACAGGACAAATAGGAGAAAGTCTCAGCAATCCCCCAGAGAGAGAGGTGGAGGAAGAAACAGAGATTTCCTGCTGTTTGCTCCACAGTGATGCCAATAAGCGAACAGGAACGAACAGGAGACGAAGACAAAGGAAGAAAACACAGATATGAAGAGGAACTAAAAAGGAAAAGGCTCAGACAAAAACATTCACATGCTCCACTAACCATAAAGATTGATAAGGTTGTGCAAACTGGATTACGGTTTATGGCGTGTAGTCTGTTTTACTACATGTGTAACCATGCGGACAGACAAGAAAAAAGTCTTAAAACTGGAGATTACATGTTTTTGGTTTATCCAATTCTTTGATTCAGTAGTAAATATTAATCTAATTAATGGCAGCACATCTTGTTTAACTGATATTCGTCCAATTAGGAATGAATGAAGGGATTAAAAGGTTGGTAAACTACAACCTTCGGTCAGTGATCATGATAAGAGATCATATCATCAATGTGTGCTGCAATTTCCCGACGTCATAAGAAGTCCAAAGTGGGAACAACGATTTCACAAATCTAATATGAAGCCATGTCCACTTGAGACCCGCTGCCACAGGGAGCATGTTCATAAGTACTGAGGAAAATAATATTTTTCTTCTCAACTTGTTTTATTTGAATCCTTTGTGGGTGTAAAAATGTATCAACATACATAGTAATCAGAAACGTATTTAATGATGAATTCTAAGCCCAAGATTAGGAAAAACACATAACATAGAAATAGACATCTTCCTCCAAGCTACCATCTAATCTAATTCTATAATGTCAGCTTTTACGCAGATGACACTCTACTTTATGCCACTGAATTGTCCAGTTCACTTAATTAATTGACTACAGAGCCCCATCATCACAGAAAAATGAGCCCATTTTCTGTTTTATATCAAAAAGCAAATATACTAATGATTGTTTTCTGTGTCATCAAACACAGATTGTGGAAAAAGTTTTATCATCAGACTGTCAAAGCTTCCAAACTACCTCAAAAGCTTTCTTCCCTCCAGCAAATCAACAGTAACTAAAGCCCTAATTTTAGACATGTGCACTAACTGGATTCAGGCACTATGCATCTTTTAGATTGAACAACAAGCAATTATCTCGTTGGTTTAATGCCCTTGAGATTTCTAAACTTCATTATCTGACGGTTTCTTTGTCTGTTTGTATTAATTCTTTCTGTCAGATTATTGTTGGGTGCCTGACTTTATATTTGTTGTTTCTTGGATGCCACAAGGTGTCTGTTGAAAACAAGTTCTCGATTTCAGTAACACTGACACTGTAACAAAATGAAATACGTGTCATCAGCTTGTTCTCACTGTAAAATCTGTAGAATCACTGCTTTGGAAATATCATTTCTCATGAGCTGTGGTGTCAATCAAGTGGTTGAACTGTGAGGCAAACAAAAGAGGAAGAGAATCAAGTCAGAGCAAAACAAGGAAAGAAGAGTGGGTAGAAACAAGATCGTTAATGATGAGCTGCACACGCACCGATCGGAGGTTGAAGGTAGATGAGGAAATATCACTGGAAAGCTATGTGGGGCAGCAACACACACACACACCTACACACACACACACACACACACACACACACACACACACACACACACACACACACACACACAGGTCTCTCAACCTTGGGTCGACCACCCATGCAGGAAACACACATGCACACACTCACTCCTGTCTCGCCATGATGATGTTATTCATATTTAAAGAGTTGGTCTTCTAAGTGAACACAGCATGGAAGAGAATATCTCAATGTGCACACACACACATGCACAAACACACTCACACACACACACACACCCACACACCCACGCACAAAGACAGGCAGACAGCTTGCTCCTGTCAACACTACAGCTTACTCCAGCCGTTTTCAGACATGAACTCTGGAGAATGTGCAGAGAAGTGGGTCTGGACCTTGTGTGTCTGTCTCTTGCGTGTTAGAAACATCACGAACGGACACACACGCTCCTGCTGTTTTCAGACATTTGCGTTTGAACTTGCTCTGGCCTCTGTGGAGAATGTCAGGAGTTCAGTGCATTTCTGGAAGCAGCTTTAAAGATGCTGGTTTTACACAGAAAATTGCCAAAACAAACCCCTCTGCAAAGTCTTTTTTTTTCAATTTCCAATTGTCAGACAATGACTTGAACCTTTTTCTATTCAAGATCTGTGCAACTGGAATTAAAGAACATCTATCGGGAAAGATTTAGATTTAAAGATTGTGGCAAACTGCAGAATGATACGTTTGTCTGATGGTGGTGAAAAAGTCACTTAAGACATCTGGATCCTTGGAGTGTCGACAGAGAAGGAGCGAAAGTGAAGGGGGGAGGAGGGAGGGAATAAATTAGAGGATTGTTTCGCAGCGCCTCAGGTCTTGGATCCCCCACCCTCCCAACTTCTCCACCTCCTCTCTCTTCCTTTCTTTTTTCCCTCCTCCTCGCCAGAGGAAAAGTCCTCCATTCCCTGCATTCCTCTCACATTCCAGCTCTGGGTTTACCTTCTCTACCTCTCCCTCTGCATCAACATCATCTCCTCCTCCTCTCTCGCCCATGGCTATCCGTCTGTCTGTCTCCACCTCTTTCCCTCCCTCTCTCTCTTTTCTCCCTCAAAATCGCCCCTCCTCCTCCTCCTCCTCTTGCCCTCTCCCTCCTCCCTCGCTCTTTCCCAGCATGCTCCAGTAGGCCAGCGGCAGCAGGGGGCTCGCCTGAACCCCCCACCCCCAGCAGGGGCCCTCCAGCTCAGCCTGGCTGGCTAGCAGGCTCCCTGGCATACCTCCAGCACAGACACACACACACACACACACACACACACACACACACACACACACACACACACACACACACCCACACAACTCTGCTTGCTGTCCTTGCCTGCCTTCTCTCTAGCAGCCTCCCTCAGGTCTTTAAACACTCTTTTTTCTTTCTTCAATTTTTTTCTTTAATCATTTAGGTTAAATTTTGGTGACGTCTGATGTGGACGTCGTTCTTCACCAAATTGTGCTCAAATATGACAAATCGTCAACTTCATATATTGTTTTATCATACTATTGCAACAGTCACTGAGTTAATGTTGTTTTTTTCCTTTAGTTTATGACTGAAGTTATCTTATATCTGTACATACGCGATTGATGTTACACAAAATGTCGCAGTTATAGTTATGTGAACCAACTGTAGTAAGTTATATGCGTAAATAAGATTATGTATGAGGGGGAGAGAGGGAGAGAGAGAGAGAGAGAGAGAGAGAGAGAGGCCCTCAGTAATTTGGTATTTCCTTTTGAGACAGGGGAGGAAGGACCAGTGCGCGCTCTCTCTCTCGCTCTCTCTCTCTCTCTCTCTCTCTCTCTCTCTCTCTCTCTCTCTCTCTCTCTCACACACACACGCACACACACATAAATACACAACTCCATTAATGACCCTTACATCCGGCCTTACAGAGGCCTAAGAATAAAGAGGGGAAAAAGAAAAGAAGGAAAATAAAAGAAAGAAAGTAAGAAAGAAGGATAGATAGGTTGATAGATCGATAAATCAATAGATAGATAGAAAGACCGATCGATAGATAGATAGATAGATAGATAGATAGACAAATAGAGTTAAGAAGTGTTAAGAGTGAGTTAAGCTATAAGTTAAGACAGGTATGCACTACAGGCCAAGGGTGAGAGTCCACACACACACATACACACACAAGCACACACAAGGGTATGGGAGTTCAACTGGAGGTTAGACCCTGAGGCTCCATGGCTCAACAGAGACGGAGAGAGAGAATTCATAAGCAGCTGATTCAGCCACTGACGACTGTGATTACTGCAGATGCAGAGGAAAAGAAGGAAAGAGGGAGTTTTCAGCAACATTGTTCTTTTCAAGGGGAACGGGAACAAATTGAAAAGACAGAGATGAGACGTTTGTACGAAAGAAAGAAAGAAAGAAGGTACTGAGTGGGTGTTAATGTCTCTTTTACAACTCCAACAGCAGCTGAAGATGTAACTGTGTCTCCACACTGTCCCACACACTAACACACAGGGCCCTGACCTCGCTGATGGCAGCTGTTGACATTAGTTACACACACACGTATACTCACACACGCACGCGCACACAAACACACACACACACGGGATAAACAGGATTAAATGGACAACACAGAAGTCTCGATAAATCCTATCCAAGACCTGAAAAACCCTTTTCCCTATTGATTGATGATCGATTCATTCATTCAAAGGAAGTAAGAGATTTTAAACACAAGGACACATTCTGACTACGTGACAAACTTTTACAACATATTTCTTTGCTCTGTGTTCAACCTTTGCTCAGCTCATTATCTGTTAAACTGAAGCAACGTGGTCTTCTGACTCAACAGCTCGCTGTGACCAGTTAGTCATTAAACTCTGCCTCCACACAGATCTAGTTCTCAGTACTCAGATGAGTGCTTAGATGAGTTAGACATTAACACGGTGTCTCTGTCTCAAGTTTTCTATGTTTTTTCATCACAACTCTACTACACAAGATTTCACCATATCTGAAAGAAACTAATCCTACAGTTATAGACAATGAAGAAAATAATCAAATTCTAGCGCATCTGAGAAGACAGATTCGTGACGGTTATGCTCTACTGACTGAGCCGACCGGGCTACTGTAACATAACGTATATCACATGAAAACAGAAAACAGCTCATATATCATAACAAATATTTTTCGTGTCAGAAGACAGAACAGATCATTCATAATTCTACAGAAGAAAAAAAAACAGACAGATGAAGAAAACATGATATATAAGTGAATGATGAATGATGCAAAATATAATGTGACCTTTCTTTTAAAACTCATGTTGTGCTTTTGGGGGTTTTCCCCCCCTTTGCTTTCTTTGCCTTGATGTGAATGTCAAAGTTGAGTCCATGTCAAAAAGAATTCTTCTCTCCAACATAAAACTGCATGTGAAGAGACTGCAAAACCTGTTTGTGTTTGATCAGTGGGCGTTAGACCTTTGGAATTCACATACTACAGTACTACTTCCTGTCAGAGCAGATTTCAGATGCGGTAAAACTCCCAGCGATGTCGTCATCTGTAAATCATTTGCAAACCCATTATTAAAAATAGCTACGCCCAACGTGGGGCTCGAACCCACGACCCTGAGATTAAGAGTCTCATGCTCTACCGACTGAGCTAGCCGGGCACATTGTGTGCTATTAGTAGGAGTGAGAAAACGTGGTCAGCACCACGGAGAGCACCGACAAAACAAGGACATGAGATAAGGATCATCTCAACGGTGAGTGGAGGAAGAAATGATTAGAGCCCATAACATTACCTCAACAGTCATTGAATGAGAGAACATCTTGTTTTGGATTTTAACTACACTATAAAATACATGTTTCTTTGTGTTTCTCAGGCTGAGAAACAGAGGTCGGACTGACATCAAGTTTCTCAGTAAACCACATGAGTCTCAGCCGCTGCTGCTATAGAGAACTGGTGGCCTCTTTATTCAAATGTTATTAATATAGGACCTATCACATGTCCAAATCCCACAAGATTCAACACTGCTCTTCTTTTGTGCCGTTAACAATACATGTGGCAAGTGTGAAGCTGATAAGATAAACAGTTATGGAGATAAACTTTACTCAGACAGAGATTTCTGGAATTAGCAGATAGTTGCTTACGTTTTAGCTTTTATTTAAGAGATGCATTCCTGGTCCTGTTAGCTATAAGGTTCACTCAAGCCTAACGGATTATACACATGTAAACCCAACTACATTCTACAGCTCATGAATGAGGCCTGCAACAAAACATCTGTCAGGAGTGGGATTTGAACCCACGCCTCTATTCAGAGACCAGAATTCCCTTTGCTCAGGAAGGAGTGAACCTTGAGTCTGGCGCCTTAGACCGCTCGGCCACCCTGACAACTTGAAGCCACTCAAGGCCAGCGTCAGTCTGTAGGATGCTCACTTCAAATCACTCATGTTCAGAGGTGATTACTGTAAAGACTTTTTAATTGCCAGCATTGGAAATACATCTTTCTATCTCCCTAATGGAAGAATGAATGGACAGACGACAATGAATGAGTGGACAGATGGACGGACATCAAGCTGAAGGAGGGATGGATGGACGATGGAGGGGTGGGGGGGATGTTTGACGTCTTTGATCCTCCCAGCAGAAATAATCAACAAAGCCCTGGAGCAGGCCAGCTAGACCCAGTGTGTGTGTGTGTGTGTGTGTGTGTGTGTGTGTGTGTGTGTGTGTGTGTGTGTGTGTGTGTGTGTGTGTGTGTGTGTGTGTGTGTGTGTGTGTATGTATGTGTGTGTCTGTTTTCTGGCTACATGCCAGGACCAGCTCCCCAGGAGAGAGATCAAAGACTGTGCTCCCTCTCTCTCCCTCTCCCTCTGTCTTCATCTACCTCTCTCACTCATATTTCTCACACTCCCTCCTCCTCCTCCTCCTCCTCCTCTGTTCTCCACCATCTCTCTCTGCCTCTCTCTCTCTCTCTCTCTCTCTTGAAAACACTCGTTATTGCTTTTCATGATTTCTTTGACGTTCCCTTTCTTTTTTACCTGAGGGCATAGAACTGGACGAGAACCGTTTCCTATGCAAAACAGAAATGAAAAGACAGGACGGAGGGATGAAAAGAGCGAAGGAATGAAAATAAGTGGGGGGAAATAGAAAATGCAGGGTTGCACTGGTGTTTTAGAAACTAACAGGAACACACACACACACATACAAAACCTGCCAGAACAAATGGTCCCATGACAACCTGGCAACTACGAGAGCTTTGATGCACAGGTCAAGAGAGAGAGAGAGAGAGAGAGAGAGGGTGTGTGTGTGTGTGTGTGTGTGTGTGTGTGTTTCAGACTGTTATTTACCTTTAAGTCGGACAAATCTCATGACAACAACAACCTGAATGTCAGACACACGGTTCAGATTGAATTAGCCCTTTGGCAAAATAATCTGCTGTTTTAAATTAAAAGCTCGTCTCTGAAAACACAAAAATGTTGGACACAGCCGCTCTTATCTTTGACATTTCAAAAATAAAGCATTCCACTAAATTGACAAATCAAATCTGAGGTTATATCATTGGTTCATTGTCTGGTCAAGCAATTATGTCTAAACTGAGACAACGGTATGTGTCTCTTCATGTGATAATATGTTCACAATAGACCCTGCTGACTTTTGGACCCCACTGTGTGTATACGTTCTCAAGTTGTTGTTTTTCAGAAGTCATTCTGTGCTGCTGAAGTTCAGCCTCATCTCACTTATTATGATTATAAGCTGATTGTCCTTTTTCTAAAATTTTCCTATTTTCATAGAGGAGATGATGTTTCTTTGGATGCTGCCCGACACGGTGCTGTTCATCATAACAGGAACAAGGACTAAACTCTACCTCTTTTTCTCTTTTTCCTCCATCTATACTTTCACACCATTACCTGACTGGTCATATTTCCTCTTCCTCTTTCTGCCTTTCTTAGCACAATGCAAATAAGAAACTTGATCCCTCTCCCACCTTTCCCGACCAGTCCCTCTCTGACCCTCCCTCCTTCTTTTCTTCTCCCCTCTCTTTCTGCCTCTTTAGCTCTGTCACTCCGCTCTCTCCTCCCCTGCCTCCCCTTCCCTCTCATCATCCTCATCTCTCCCTCTTTCTCGCCCCAGCATCTCTCTTTTTCCTCCCCTCTCTGTCGTGTTTTTGTCCCTCACCCTTTCTCCCTCTCTCTCTCTCTCCAGCAGTAGTCATTCTACTTATAGCCTCGCCATAAATCAACCTGTCATTCTCCGTCATGCTCGCTGGATCTCGCTGGGGCTTGTGGTGCGTGCACACAGACACGCACGCACACACACACACACACACACACAAACACACACACACACACACGGGGTAGCACACATATACAAGCTCAAACACAAGCACAGACACACAAATACGGAGAAGAATCAAGACTCGGAGACATCAAACACACTCAAACACAAACACACACACACACCGAATCGTAAAAAACATTTTTTTTAAATTCTTGAATAAAACCTAAGGACAAGTAGAATCGATTGAGAGGGAAGATCAACGTAGATTTAAGAAAAGATAACAGAGACATCTCCACCTGTTCCCATACCACAAACACACACACAGACACACACACAGACACACACACACACACACACACACACACACACACACACACACACACACACACGCACACAAACAAGCACACTTCATTAGGACCAGGCTTTGGTCCCCATGAGGTCCTCTGGTCCTGACAAGCTCAATGATGCTGGAGAAGGTCCTCTATGTACAGCAGCTACATTATTATTCAAGGCATCTCAGACCACTTGGGTAAGATCACAGAGACAGTGAGGTCTTGGTATAAAATCACTAACTTACTAACTTTAACCAAATGCTTCAGTAGCTTATTCCCAAAACGTTACGTCTGGAATCGGATCATCCAGCTCCAACCTCCTCTCAGTGACGTGTGTGAAGGATAATGATGTCACACTATTGGAGAAAAGCTTAGAATGATTTCAATAATTCAATCGTACAGCTCCACTGATTCTATTCCTTCAGATTGTATTAGAAACTAAATGATCAGCATATAAATGTATGTGAAGGAGACTAGAGTGTCTCCTTCTTCCCCTCCATCTCTTATTTTCAAGACTCTGCTCTTCTCTCGTTCCTCTCGTCGTTTTGTCAGAGATAAACATCTCCTCTTCTCCTCCTCTCCTCTCTCTCTCCTCTTACACCCCTTCCTTATTCTAACTCTCCATGACCAACGCAAGAACCCCATAAAGACCCTTAGGAGACTGAGGATTTCATGGGGCTTTGTGTTTGTTTACGCGTCTGTGTGTGTGTGTGTGTGCGTGTGTGTGTGCGTGTGTGGCTGCGTGCGTGTAGCCGCGCGCATGTATGTGTGTGTGTAGACAACAGCACATGTGGCATGCAAGGGCACGTAATCCTGTGGCCTCCAGATACCGTTATTGACACACACACGGCACTCTATGACCTGCACTGCCCTTGCACACAAACACATACATACACACACACACACACACACACACACACACACACACACTCACACAATGACACGTCCTAGTATAACCCACAGTGCCCTCAGCATTGTACAGACAGTGAAACAGATACTTTCTGGATGAAACGTCTCTTGATTGTTGTTCTTTGTGTCTTTTACAAACTGGTCAAATTCGATATTTATCTCATTGTTAAAATCATACAAACTTAATGTTTGTGTAGTCACAGATGAATGAAGGAGAATGTAACACTGACCTACTGTTTATTCAGCCTTCACATATTTCTATTATTGTTTATGTTTTGTAAAATCTAAAAAAGTGATCCAGTTCCTCCTCCTAGTAACTAAATTCACCAACAAGAGCAAATAAGTGAAGATGAATATTAATGGAGTCCAGTAAATAGACCGATGTTGCAGCTGATCTGAGTCCTGTTTGAATTACATTTGCTAAAACTTTCAGTGGTCAGCGGTTTCAAGAATTGAGGTTGTTCTTCTTTCCAGTCAAACTGTATGTCTGTGGACGTGTTTTAAGATTTATGAGCTGGTTGGTTTGTGCCACAGACAGAGAAGTCAGAAAGTGTTGAGAGACGAACTGTCCCTCTGTTGGTTTGGTTCTTCTTTGATGGGGTTTGTTGTCTCGGAGAAAAACATGGAATATAGGCAGCATTCAAATGAAGAACAGAAGAAAACAATAACAGGCACGGATATAGATTGCCAAGGTCACATTTCACTGTGTATCGTATACAAGACCTCCTCTTTCTCTCTGCGCTCCACTGCTCTCCTCCTCTTCCTCCTCTGCATTCCTCTCTCCTCCTCCTCCCTCCCTTCTCTCACACTGACACACACACACACACACACACACACACACACACGGTCTCTCCAGAGATGTGTCCGTTGCTCTGACCTCTCTCTCTCCTGGGAGAGCTGGCTGTCTGCTCTGCTCTCTCTTTTTCTCTCCTGGCCTCACACTTTCTCCTTCTCTCCCCCTCTGTGTCTTTCTTCGTCTTCCTCTTCCCTCCGTATCTCCCCATCTATTGATCTATCTCTCTAATCGTCTTTTGTCTCCTACCTCTCTCATCCTCTCCTTGGTTTCATGTCTCCCTTGCTCTCGCATCCTCTTATCTCTTCATCCTCTCTCCACTCAATCCCTCACCTCCTCTCATCTTCCCTCCCTTCGCTGTCTTTTTAGCCGTTCCCCTTCCCCCCCTCTTTTCCACCCACACCCCATCTCCTGCTTTTCTCTCCGTCCCTCTTTTAATATTTCTCTCTCTCTTTGGGCTTTCATGGTGCTGGTGAGACTGCAGGGCTCAGTCTGAGGCTTCTTGCCCAGTCCATGCTGCCTCTCTCCAGGCACGGCGCCCACAGAGGGTGGGCAAGGCTGAAGGAGAGCTGGAGGGGTCTGTCTGTGTGTGTGTGTGTGTGTGTGTGTGTGTGTGTTTGTCTGTATCCAGTGATGAGGAAAGGAGGATAGAGACAGAAGAAACAATGGAGAAGAATAGATTTCTGTTGAGTCACACTTTGCTGGCTGGAGCGTTACTGTGGCTACAACAGCACTAGTGTGTGTGTGTCTGTGAGTGTGTGTATCTGTGAGTGTGTGTGTGTGTGTGTGTGTGTGTGTGTGTGTATGTGAGAGTGAGTGAAGGTTGTTATTCTAGCTCAGGAAACTACAGTATGTATAAATACAATAGAATTTATAGCAACACATCTCTTATATCTGCTTTATATGAGCTTTCACTATTTCTCATGGTTAAGATAAGGGCTGATTAATCAATCATCTACTTTCTTAATCAAAGTGAGGAGTGACCATCAGCCTGCGCCACAGACAGAGATCATGCACTGGATGTTTTAAAATGGCCAAATATACATGGACTGACAGGTATAACAGAATTGGGGCGAAATGGTCCTTTAGAGCAACACATACTCAGACAATCAGAAAGCTTTAAAGCTGGCAATGTTATCATATAAACCTTAAGTATTATCGTTATCTAGCTGCAGATCCCTCACTGCAGCAGGGAAACCAAGCATGCACAATAACAGAAAGTTCACATGGTAAAATTCATTCTGCAAAACTTCAGTAGAGGTTTAAAACCTGCCTGATGATCTGACTGCTCACGGTTCTGCTGGACTGGTTTTAATTATCAATGACGTGATTTTTTTTTACCTCAATATAATTTTGATACATGATGCTCTGGCCGACCTGAGGCAAAAAGTAAAAATACACAACCAGAATTATCCTAAAAAATTATTCCTGGGGAGAGCATAACAGATAACATCATCAGTGTGTGTGGGGGGTGTGTGCTTGTGTGTGTGTGTGTGTGTGTGTGTGTGTGTGTGTGTGTGTGTGTGTGTGTGTGTGTGTGTGTGTGTGTGTGTGACAGCATCAGCACACCTGTACCCAGCTGCACGCAGAGAACAACAATTCCCCTGCTGGTCACTAATGGTACAGGCCTGCTGGAGAGGAATCAAATGGCCTGGAACCAACCAGGCATGATGGGAGAGGGGAGGGAGGAGAGGGGCAGTGGTCAGATGGAGGGAGTGAGGGAAGAAGGGGAGGGAAAGGGAGAGGAAGGAGGTGTGGGGGGAGGAATGATGGCCGTGCATTCTGAAATTAATTTGGTGAAAGACGCCAAAACAAAAAAAGAGTCTTCACAGGACAAAGAAAGAGGGAGTGAGGGGGGGGGGGGAGTTCACACCAGTGTTTAAAATGTCGCCTGTAGCTGTCATCTCTTTATTTATCTCCTCACTCTCTTTTCTCAACCACTCCTTCTCTCTGTTTCACTCCAGCTCCATACCTCCCTCTCCCTCTCTAACCTCTCACCCCTGTCCTCTCGCTCTCTCTCTCTCTCATGTCCAGTCTGTCAAGTGGAGAGTTCCAGTGAGGTAGCGCCATCTATCTGTGTCCACTGTTACTGCAGTTAAAAACTTCAGTCCCTTTGAAGCATAGAAAATACAACTTTTGGAAACTAACATAAGAAAGCTTGGAAAATATGAATGAATTTTAATGTTTGTGTTTTCTATGCACACGATAATCTTACACGCAAAGATATGAAGTTATGAGGTTAAATAATGTCTGATGACAGCAGCGTCTTGTTAACTTATGCGCAAAGGTTACATGGTTTGTTAGGACAAAAAAACTAATTAACCCAGAAATAAAGTGAGGAGATGAATCCAAATTATTAATAATGACTTTAAATTACTTAAAATATACACTAAATTCAACATCTTAATCCCAAACTTTATGATTTTTTGAATGGAATATGTAAATTTTGAGCTTCGAGGTTTATTGTTGACCTCACAAATAGTTGGAAATTAATTCTAACTCATGCTCCAATAAAATTCGAAGTTTTATCAAGATAATACAGGAATTACAAATAACTACATTTTTTCTTAAATTTAATTAAACACAAATCTCAATACTGTCTTTAAATGTAACCCCCTCATCAAAACAAGAATCCCTCGGTTGCACTTATGAAATCTGTAATGACTGTTTATGAGGCTGCTTCATATTTTCCGTGTGAGCATCAGTGTGATGTCTCCAGGTGCTGCATGCAAACACAACGTGCTGGGGAGTCAGATCCCTGCACATTTATTGAGCGTAATAACGCAATTCTGATCTGGTTTCAGGCGGCGTGCACGTCTGACAGACGACGCAGCAGCGCAGCAGTGGCAGATGTGAAATATCTGCTGCTACTGCTGCATGTGTTAAAATATGCAGGATAAGATGCAGGATGAGATTAAAAAGATACGACAGCAGAGGTGTTTTCAACTCCTCTGCATCCAAACATTAACAGAGAGTAAACGCTTTGAGAGAGTGTTTTCAGGGGGATGGGAGAGTATAGTTGATTCACTAGTCAGATTTTAAATCCCTAACTCAGATTAAGATTTTTCGTCCCTCATTAATCCAAACAAAGGGATTTAGCAGCTTCAAGAAAAAAAATTATGCTGAGTAGACGGTTTCCAAATGCTCTTTGTTGCCAGGGTGGAAAAAAATGTATTTGTTAAAGACAGAGAAGTAGAATATCCAGTAACAACAGCAGCAACCTGCTGTCCAGAGGAAAATGTCAATATTAGATCTGCAAACACGGGATTCTGTCCAGTGCAAACAATACTTTCATTATACACACACAGAGAAAACACAGCTGGGCTCTTTCTTTCCTTGCAATACAATATGAACATTGTGTCATTAAAGTCAGTTAGTTCAGTGTGGTAAAACGTGTTTTGGGAAATTCTGCAGCCTGAAAAATTGACTCCACTGAACAGGCAGTAACTTCATGAGGGTTACCATGGCAATTAGGCTGCACGTTTTTTCCATGTTGATTTAGAATTGAATATTAATATCCATCCCAATGCCAATATTTGACTGTAACTATATACATTTGCTTTGCTTTGATAAATGCAGTTCTCATCATTTTTCTCAGTTCAGTTGGAGGTTTACCGGGTACACCCAGACCCAGGGGTAGACCCAGAACCTGCTGAGGGACTACATATCCCATCTGCCCTGGGAACGCCTCAGAATCCACCAGGAAGAGGTGGACAGCGTGGGAGAGGGACGTCTGGGAAACGCTACTTGGGCGGGAACCACTGTGACCTGAGCCCAGATTAACTGAAGACTGTGGACGAATGGACGGATGTTGGGTTTGTCAACAGTGTAGCTAGGGAACAGTGGCACCGGTCTTTTTCCAACAGTAGTTAAATATTCAATCCAAATTAAAAAATACAAGCCCTGATTAACTCTTTTATGTTATGATACTTGCTTATTGTCTATTTGTGAAATTAGAAAGACGGTTTCTTCATGTTAGGATTGTGCATTGGTCCACAACTTAACTGCACTGGATCCCAAACTATGAAAAGTATCTCAGCGTCATCAAACCACAAATGAAGTGGACAGACACAGATTGAAATAGTCTCCTTGTTATCTGGCGAAGAATCCGTGTCCTCTCCTAACGCAATGCAGTGCTCCGCTCCCCTCGGTCCAGGCTGCAGGCGACGGCAGCTACACTCAGTGCACTTCCTCATCAATCATTTCAGCCAATCAGTGATGGATTGGCTTTAAAAAAGTAAAATGTGTGTGTGGGTGTTTGTGCGTAAATCAATGTTGTCTGCTACCTCTGTGATTTTGTTTTTTTACCAGACAACAGACTAATGCTTTGTCGATCCTTCATCTACAAATAAATACTGCAGTGGAGATGTGGGATAGAGAGAAGGTGAGAGAGAGAATGGGGAAAGAAAGAGAACTAAAGGAGAAGAAAGACACACAGACAGGGTTGGTGATAGAAGGATGGAAAATAAAAATTCTAGTGCAAGAGCGAGAGAGGAGAGAAGATAGTGGGAATAAATTTGATTTAATCCTCTCTTCTGTAGCTTTCTCTCGTGTGTGTGTGTGTGTGTGTGTGTGTGTGTGTGTGTGTGTGTGTGTGCGTGTGCATTGACAGAGGAGCTGGTTTTGCTTCAGGTTGGATATTGGCTACAGAAAAAACCCACTCAGTAATTATCTAGAAAGAGCACCTGCATGGGCACTGGGAATCTCATTATGTTATAACCACCAGCACCTCGTCCAACACACACAAATACACACACACACAGACACACAAGGCAGAGGAAAAATTAGAAGGTAAAAATGGTTGAGGAAATAAGAGAAACAACAAACTTAAATGAACATTGACATTTTTTCACACGACTTGATTTCTAAAACTCTCTGTCCAATCAGACGGCAGCGCTGCTCGTACATATAAAGTTATATTGAACTCAGTTTTCATGATGAGTTTCCTTCTGCTCGTTCTTCCCTTCATCTGTTTTACCTTTGATCTGTTGTAGTAGCAGACAATGGCCAGTAAGAGGCAGCGTTTCCTCTCATCTGACTGACTAAATGTTCCCTGTCACTCATGTTTTTTTTGTATTTCCTTCACTGTTTCTTTTCTCTGCATCTGGATTCATGCGTTCGGCCCCCCCTCTCCACACACACACACACACACACACACACACACACACACACACACACACACACACACACACACACACACACACACACACACACACACACACTCACTCAAACCATCTGCAGGGTTAGCATGTTCATAACAGAAGCAAAAGCAGGTGTGTGTGTGTGTGTGCGCGTGTAGAGGACCACCCTGCTGATTTGAGCTGCCTCACTCATTGGTGCGTATCGTCTCTGACAGTGACAGAGTGAAATGATTTCCAGTGAGTGACCACAGCAGGAGGGTGCAGGACTCAGACAGTGCCCCACCCGAGTCCTCTCAGCCTCGGTCGATCAACACTAACACCCTGATGATTTACAGGATACAGTTCAAACTTAACTACAGTTGCTACTACACAACATGTGTGTTATCAAACTACCGATACAAAAGAAGTCAGTTTCTATGTAGAATGCCACAGACCATGTTCAGACTTGGCATCAACATCCGTCCACAGTGATCCAATCACAAGTGTTCAGTGCTAAGTGCAGGTGTAAACGCACAGATACATGTCATTAATGCTTACGGAGGTTTGATGTCTCGTACCACATCTGGAGGTGGTCAAACGGTATACACAATTATATGCATAAAGAGCGTAGAGGGTATATTTATCACAAGTGGTCACAGGAGACACATTGAGGATGTCTTCTAACGCAAGAC
Organism: Pleuronectes platessa; assembly: GCF_947347685.1. Taxonomy (NCBI): domain Eukaryota; kingdom Metazoa; phylum Chordata; class Actinopteri; order Pleuronectiformes; family Pleuronectidae; genus Pleuronectes; species Pleuronectes platessa. The sequence goes on from NC_070647.1 coordinate 12,395,551, forward strand.
ATTCTTCAAGCATAGAGATGCAACAAAAGTGAGCAATGCATCAGCCGGGCCAGCACGACACTGTCTGGGTCGTCCAGGTTAGCGAGTGTTTTAAGAAGTAAGGAAATCAATTGGTGGAGTCTTTGAACTGCACAAGTGTTAATAGCTTAGGTTGACTTCTGAAGGGCCCTCACACACCAATCAACCATCAACAAGAGTCCACAGACTTGTTCCAGCACTGTGTTGTTTCTGAGATCACGACTCAAAACTACAAACTTACATGAACAGGCTTCACCTGAGGACAAATTCTAAAGAGTCTTTGCATCAATAACACCTCAACAGACCACGGCCTGCAGGGGTACAGTTCAGAGACCTGATATGATGACATATCAGCAGAAACATAGCCCGGCTAGCTCAGTCGGTAGAGCATGAGACTCTTAATCTCAGGGTCGTGGGTTCGAGCCCCACGTTGGGCGAATATATATTTTCTGTGTAATAGATGTGGTATTACAGACGATATAAAGATGATGTGAACACATAATAGTAGTCCTAGTAGCAGTGCACTGTTATAAATGTGTAATAACATGCGTTTGGGACCCAGTTGCTCAGACCATGTTTGAGGGTGGATACCTGTCTTAGTGATTTTATGTATCTTAATAATAAAAACAACATATTAACTCCTACATACCTTTTAGAACAATGAGCTTGAGAGAAGTAGTAAAATCAACAATAGAATGAATACAATGTCATTTAAAATAAAATAAAGCAAATAGGCCACATTGACTCAGCTGACGTCCTCTGACCTGCTGCACTTTCATAAAGGTCCAAAGGAATTTTTAACTTTTCAGTGTTTCCCATTCTCTGAATTGTTTGTAAGCATTGGCACGATATCGAAACCGACAATATAATAATTGAGCAGAATGGTAATATCATATTTTGAATAGGGCTGTGAAATGATTACAATTTTTAATCAAATTAATCACAGGTTTCTATGGATTAATCATGATTAATCACATTACCGATTTTTTCGGAATATTTTTGTGAAAACAAGATTTATGACATTTAACTTTTCTTTTGTGCTGCAACTCAGCAGTTCTTCAGCAGTTATCATTGCTTTTCCATATGGAACATTAATATAATCTTCATCCTAAACAGAATTCGGGCTCCTTAGCCATTGTGTGGTTGAATAAAACTTTTTTTTTAAAATTAAACAGAAATTATTTGAGCTTCTTAGCCATAGGATGGTTGACATTTTTTATATTTTTTGTCACACAACCATTAACCACACCATGATACAATCTAATGCCTCTAAAGGCCCTCTTAGCTACTCGGTCTTTAGCCAGTTGGTGAGGCAAACTAACTTGTTCAAATTCTCTGACAGTAAAGCTGACCGCTTCTTTTGCACAATGTGTCCGGCGAGTGAGTCTGGTTTGGCGCATTCCACTTGAACGCTCCTCGCCGACCAACACATGCTTCGCTTCGCGTTGCGGTGGTTAGGCGGGTATTGCTACGGTGAAACGATAACGTCTTCTGGCAGAGTGTGCATATCACCTTGGTTTTACTGAATGTTCGATCTTTGTTTTTTTGGAACACGATCTTCCCGTCCAGTAGGTCCTCAGGTTCATCAGAATTATCCATGTTGTTTGTTTGTTTGAATGGCAGCTGCCGTCTGACTGCATTAGAGCGGCGACTAGTGCAGAGGCGGCGGAATTGGAAGGTCCTTCTGCGCATGCGTTAAAAAAAAAAAAACGAATTAATCCTGTAATTTAATCATAACGCGTTAACGTTGGGCGAATATATATTTTCTGTGTAATAGATGTGGTATTACAGAAGATATAAAGATGATGAGAACACATAATAGTACTCCTAGTAGCAGTGCACAGTTATAAATGTGTAATAACATGTGTTTGGGACCCAGGTGCTCAGACAAAGTGTGAGGGTGGATACCTGTCTTCGTGATTTTATGTATCTTAATAATAAAGACATTACATTAACTCAAGAACACCTTTTAGAACAATGAGCTTGATAGAAGAAGGAAAGACAAGAATAGAATTAATACAATGTCATTTAAAATCAAATAAAGCAAATATGCCACATTGACTCAGCTGACGTCCTCTGATCTGCTGCACTTTCATAAGGGACAAAAGGATTTTTTAACTTTTCAGTGTTTCCCATTCCCTGAATTATTTGTATGCATCGTCACGATATCGACACCGACAATATAATAATTGAGCAGAATGGTAATAACATATTTTTAACTATACGAAAAAATTTCGTTCTATTTTGTATATCCTTGTAGCCCGGCTAGCTCAGTCGGTAGAGCATGAGACTCTTAATCTCAGGGTCGTGGGTTCGAGCCCCACGTTGGGCGTCAATGTTTTATACAGGAACATGTGGGTTAAACTGATCAAGACCACTAACTACAGAAAAAATCGGTTTGCAGTTTAAACTCTCACCTCATCTGAGCTCAATACATACATGTAAAAATTTAGAGTTAAAGGTTCAGTGTGCAGAATTTAGTGACATCTAGTGGTGAAGTTTCATATTGCAGCTGAATAACCCTCACCTCACCCTCCCCTTCCAAACATCAAGAGACCCTGTGGTAGCCTTTAGTTGTCATAAACTCTCAAAAGATGCTTAGTTTGTCCTGATTGGGACCCTAACCCCCTAACCCTTAAATATATCCAGGTTATATTGGAGGAAATAATGCAAAGTACAGTGTATTGAGCTGAAAGAGATGGACAAAGTAAAGAGAGAGACAGAAAGAGCGATTAAGAGTGATAGAAAGAGAGAAAGTCAGAGAGAGGGAGGGAGACGAAAACAGAGAATGGGCTTATTGTAGTGAACGTAAATAAGATTCTTGTCCCCATCTGTTTGGATCTGCAGCCTACACTGACTATGTGTGTGTGTGTGTGATGTGTGTGTGTGTGATTTGTGTGTGTGTCAAACTTCCAGCCCAGTGCAGGTGTGCTGTTGATAGTTTTATCAGTGCAGGATCGCGGCTGCTGAGACAAGCAGAGGGAGGAAGGGAGGAGAGGAAAGAGGAGGGTACGGGAGAGGTGAAAGAGAGAGGAGGAGGGAGGAGGAAAGGAGAGGAGAGGAGATGACGGCCATAACTACATTTCTGTTTACCCTGTTCCATTAATATTCCATAACACGTAAAGACTGAATACATGCTCCCTATAATATGCTACAACGTCATGGCTACATTCAGGCTGCTGCCTTTGTGCTGGTTTGGAAAAACACAGTAATGTTTCATGGTTTCAAACATGGGACTAAATACTGTGTGTGGTTTCTGGACCCAACGTCAGAACTGGTCACAACTTCTAAGACTCTAACAAAGATATTTTATCAAATTTAAAGAGCAACTGTAACATCCTTCCATTATCTGTACTGCTTATTCTACAGGGATCACGGGGTTCAGAGCTAATCACAGCTCCCATTAGGCGACATTGGGGTAGACATACAGAGATATACATTTAGAGACTGGGATTCGAACCAATAACCTTAGCAGATAGCTAAATGATTTGGCCCAGATTTGGCCGACCTATCACACAACCCACATCCAGCTCACATACTGCTGGGTTCTCACATCGGATTATTCCAAGGGGGAGAAACTCTCACTCTGACGTTTGCCTTCACAAATGAAACTGCTGCAGAGAAAGTGTAAAGAATTTAAATATACAAAATCAAATTAGAATCCTATGTTGTTATTATTGCTTTGGAACACTGGATTTCGTGTATCAGTGTTCAGTGAGAGCAGCTCCTCTGGTTCTGAAGCTGTTTGTCTTGTGGCCTCCTGGTCAGTGACTGTCCTCGTGTACCAGCCCGCTGGATTTATAAAACAAGCTCCGGCTCTATAAAGTGTCCAATAAACCACTTTTACTATTAGTGTGGGGCACTGTTAGCACACAGCTACTGACCGCCACCACTGACCATATGCACACACACACACACTCACCCACCGAACACACACACAGAGTTACTGGTCAGAAACATTTCGAAGACTGCTGGAGTCAGGACCTCTGCCAAACTCTAACCCCATGTCACCCCACCCTGCCGCCCGATGACATCACTGCATAGCCCTGAACCACCAGCCCAGAAAGGTCTGAACATACACACACACACACACACAAACTAACACACACACAAACACGAAAATCCAGACACCATAACAATTACCAGCGGGTCACATTTTGAGTGCACACATGCAGAAATGTACACACACACACACATATCACTTGACCATAATGACTACCGCATGACCACACTGCATCGTCAATACTAAAACACTGAAATACATACACACACTCCCACAAACACACAAACACACACACGCACACAGGTGTTTAAGCCCCAAAAGTTAAATTCAGAAAAATGAAGTCGATAAATCAAAGAAGAGAATGAAAAGGTTTTCTCTCTTTCACTCTTCTCTTTCTCGCCCCTTCACACACACAAACACACACACACCCACACACACGCACACATACACAAGTGGAGGGTACCCCTGTCATGCACTGCTCTGGGAGGAATTCCCAGGAATCAAGTCGACCAATCAGAGATGAGAGTTTAAAATACTGGCCCCTCCACTGGAGAAGCCGTCCACTTCACATGGACCACTGTGTTTGTGTGTGTGTGTGTGTGTGTGAATCCAAGTTAGTCATTAGTGTTCCCACTGGGCTAAAATACACACACATGTAACACATCGAGTTTCAAACCATCTCCTTCTCAGATACTTCACACACTTTTACAAACATTTCCCACGTTTCCCAGTTTTCTTGTTTTCAAACTGGTGACCACAACTTACAGAAAACAAACCAACTTAAATCAAAAATCTTTCCCTTATCCAAATTCATTGTATAACATATGGGACATGGACACACACACACAAACACACACATACACACACACACTCACAGACTCACTTATACAGACTTAACAATACACTTGTGAATGACCTTGAGGATTCATTGATGCTTGCAGACGACCCATCTACTCCAATATCTATATGAACACACACACACACACACACACACACACACACACACCTGCTCACTTAGTCTTCTTCCCTAATTGCTCTGTTCCGATGGAGAGGACACTCAAGCAACACTTCGTGTGTTTGGTTAAAGAAAGGTTTTTCTCAGCAGTTTGAGGGCACACACATAGACAGACACAGACACAGACACACACACACACACACACACACATACACACAGAGACACACACAGACACAGAAACAGATTCACACACACAGACAGACAAAGGTAACATTTTACAATGAGAGAATGTTCAGGATGTAGATTTGATGGCCATAGACATAAATAAATATTAGAAAAAACTTGCTAACATCTGGCTTTTCCTGCGATGGGAATAGATCCAATGACTCTGCAGTAGAAACAGGTTTTCATTGGTTCCGGCTCCGATTGACAGTGATACATGACACCCGGGGGAGCTCAACAATTTCTTCTAGACTCTATTTGCACCTTTTCAAGACACAACGTTTTAATGCATGAACGTTGCGCAAATATCTTGGGACTCTTTGTAAGAGATTTTTTTATATGTATCATGCAAAGTGAATGTTGAAGCTTAGAACATGTTGGTTTCTGATACATTTGTGTATTTGTGACTTTGAAGACAGACTTTTGTTGAAGACCTTCATGAGTTTTTCCGAATAGACTCTGCATTAAGACCCCAAAACTGTTAAATATCTCAACTCAAATGATAACGTTTCTACGAATCAAGGCTTAAATGAGAGACACACACAGCATCGATCCAAAAACAATGCAGCTGTAAGAGAAAGAAGACGGAGTGAGAGAAAAGAGAAGCTTTAAAGACAAGTAGAGAAAAATCATGTCATGAATGAAAGAGCGAGAGGGAGGGAGGAGAGGGGAGGAGAGAAAGAACAGAAGTAGAGCTGGTCGACAGGGGGGGAGGAGGAAGAGAGATTATCTCTCTCTAATGGCTAACCTGTTGACAGCAACACTTTTCACCACCTCTATCTACACATCTAACATTACTATCTACCCTCACACACACATTCACACACACACACACACACAGTCAGCTCCACGGCTCATGTGGATTGTAGACTCTATACCGGAGACGTCACCGACCGGAGACGACCGCTGCCGCCATCGCATCACATCACATCATCAAGATAAATCTGATCTGCTTCCACATGAGCTGACAGACGGAGAAACTCACTTTGGTCTGCTCTGAACAAAAGAAGATACGAGGATCCAAAGAGCAGGAAGATGAAGTCTTCAGTTGATTAAAATATCTTCGTAAAGAAACTAATGAAGGAAATGTTCTTTTAAAAATGTCCTGTGTTTTCTCCTATAACACACACACAGACACACACACCTCATATCTGTAGTATCATTATATTTTCCTGCTCAGTGTATTTCTACCTTGTATTTTATTGTATTTGATATACGAGGCTGCTGCTGTGACAATTTAATTTCCCCATGGAGATCAATACAGTATCTATCTATCTCTAAATTTATCTAATTGGCTTAATGAGTGTTTGTGGCTCCCTTGAGAAAGACATGTCAATCTTAAAAATGTCGAGTGACAGTTTATATCAACTGTCTAGTTTTGTCAAAAGAAACAGTTTTAAGGATGGGGGGGGGGGGGGGGGGGGGGGGGGGGGACATCGTTATTTCACAAAGACACAGGAGGAAAGAAAGTTGTGTTTCTCAGAACCAGACAACAGTGGGAGCAAAAGATATGTCAGAAGTGGGATTTGAACCCACGCCTCCATTCGGAGACCAGAAATCCCTTTGACCAGGAAGGAGTCAGTCCTTGAGTCTGGCGCCTTAGACCGCTCGGCCATCCTGACAGTGGAGTCACAGTCTTTAACAAGTTGATAGATAAGTGGGATTTGAACCAATGCCTCCATTTGAAACAAATCAGGCACATTTAGAGAACTGATATCTATACGTACGTGAATTGTGTTGGGCCTCGGCGGATGTGATCTTTAATTTATTATCATGTGTGTGAACATTTTCAACACAAGCTGCAACATGTCCAAGCTGAAGAATCGTTTAGGACTTCCATGCATTTTCCATGCAGGACAATCTAGTCACATGCACAGAAGGCTCACACGGGACAACACCAACACACCCGGAGCAGCTTTCTACTCAGAACATGACGGAGCTGTCCGTCCACTGTCCCTGTGCAGGACAATGTGTGTGTTTGTGTTTATATCAACTTGATGCCACAAAGTTTTAACTACAGCGCCTCAGGTCCAGATGAAGCCGGAGGCAGCTCCTCTGTACAGAGAGAAACATTTGTGCAACATTTCGACCAAAATAGTCCTGGTCTCCACCGCAGGGCGAGAGGGACACACACACACACACACACGCACACGCACACACGCACACACACACTCCCTAATTCAAAGCCAAAAGTCATGAAACGAGTCCATTCTGACAGCAGAGACATTGTGGAGACCAAAAAAAAAAGAAGGACAACGAGCTCAAATGGAACAAAGTCCAAAACCAAGTTCAGAAAGTTTCATCAAAACTCTCACCACACAGTAAACACTTCACACACACAAGATTTCACTGAAATAGAATACTAATACACATAAAAACATAGTAAGTCATATACTATGTAACATTTTTGCAACATTGTATAGACATGTGGAAAGTGTGGGTGCAGAGCGTGTGTGTAACATGTAATGACCTTCTCTGAGAACTTTTAGGTCAATAAACCATTATAAAATATGTTTTCTTACCTGGTCTGCTGTGCGTAAATCCAGTTGCTCCTCAGCTCTCCAAGGACAAGTCCTCCTCCCACCATCCACAGCTCTCAAGTCCGAAAAGTGTGACTCCCTGCCCGGCTGGGAAACTGCACACAGGTCGGTGTTTTCATTGAAAGGAGGGGGGAGAACCCTTCAGACAGACCCCACAGCAGCAGCAGCAGCAGCAGCCTGGAGCACAGAGCACACACAACTTCTTCCAAGTGTCCACTTTCTTCAAAACACGACTTTTACTGCGCAACTCGCACCAAAGATTCAGAAAAAGTCCACTTTAGGGAAATGAGCAGATGTGTGAACGCAGCATCCGGTGGTGCGTCGATCTGTCCGCGTCCACGAGAGTCCCCAAAACTGTCGCGCACACACGAAGAAGTGACGCCACACGATGAGTGTCGGTGCACACGCTCCGCTCCTCCTCGGTGTGCACGGCTCTGTGCGCCCCTGCGTCCTCACTCAGCAACAGGTGTCAGGGAGAAAAGTGAGATTTCTCCACATCACAAGTTTCCAAACTGTCCAGCTGATACGCACGGAGGAGGAACAAGAAGAGGAGGAAGGAGGGGGGGGGATGTGCGCAGTCCACAGCTCTTCAGGAGTTTTACGCGTACAAAAATAAACGAGAGCGAGAAGTTTGGAGAAGAAGAGAGAGAGTCAGGAGAGGAGTGAGACAAAGGAGAAGAGAAGTTGTGTTACTGTCTGGGGGACTGTCCTGCAGTGTGATGTGGAAAAGTGTCCGCCGGCCCACCGGTGCAGAGGGAGGAGAGAGGGAGGGAAGGAGGGAGGAGAAAGTTATTTTACACAGACACAGGAGGAAAGAAAGGTGTGTTCTTCAACTGCCCTGAAACAGCGGAGAATAAACCATGTGTCAGGAGTGGGATTCGAACCCACGTTCAGTGTTTAGTTCACAACTGTTGTTTTTCACATGATTTTATTCAGTTTAGAGTCTAAAGTAAACTTGAGTTGAAGAAAAAGAGACAGTCTGAGTTTAAAACATCTGTCAGAAGTGGGATTTGAACCCACGCCTCCATTCGGAGACCAGAAATCCCTTTTGACTAGGAAGGAGTCAATCCTTGAGTCTGGCGCCTTAGACCGCTCGGCCATCCTGACATAGAGGCGACTTGTAAGAGGAGCCAATATATTCCTTTATTTTGTAATAACTGTATTTTCTCCTGGACACTTTAAATACATACGCATTGGAAGATGATACACTCATGAAAATGTCGCCCTCGCAAAAAGATATTGATTGACGTCTTGTAGTTACTGACATAGTCTGGTAATCACAGAGTTAGACTGAGTTGGTCGTTTGGATCACGTGTTTTCAGGGTGTTACTCAGTCCTGTCTCCTATGAAGGACCATACATATGGAGGACCATACATGACATAAGTAAAAATAAATAAATAAATAAATGTATAAATAAATACAGAAATAAATAAATAAATGAATAAATAAAAAAGGAAATAAATAAATACAGAAATAAATAAATAAATATGTTAATACCAAAAGAAATGTCAAAATAAATGTCTTTACTATATTTGCACATTTATTTATTCCCTGATACATTTCCTTTTCATTTGCAGTGTCCTTATGCTAATGAGAAAGGCGGGCCTAACCGCAGTCTCATGCAGGATTGGTCACAAGAGTGTAATGATCCAGCCCTACGTCTGCCTCTCAATGCTGACTGGTGTCCAGTAGCTGTTTGCAGCGTTGAGCCAGTTCACACTTAAAATGAACTAGTTCAAGTTCAGAGGGTTAGTTAAGGTTATTTTTTATTGGGATGATTTAGCTGTCAGTAGTCCTGACTGTGAGCGTCACGTCTCGTGTTGTACTGAGCACAAGGAGCGAGCCGAGAGGAGAAGGAGGAAACAGAAACTCCAGCTCGTTACAAACCACCTGCGGCTTCTGCTCTGATCATGAAGCCGCTGATCTCTGATCAGATGTGACCAGAGAAACTCTGTGTTTCCACTGTTCTACAAAGTCACTGAGCGGCTGTTTCACGGTGAAAAGCTCAAGTCTCAGTCACTGCCCGTGTCTCTGAGCGAGTGTGTGACGGAGCGGGCTGTGTGTGTGTGTAGCTCAGTTGACCAATCCTGAGGTTAGGCCCGCCTTTCTCATTAGCATAAGGACACTGAAATGTGGAAATAAATAAATGTGGAAATAAATAAAAGTTGGAATAAAAGTGGAAATAAATAAATAAATGTGGAAATAAGTTTAACACATTGATTTATTTAATTCTGCATTTATTTCCACATTTATTTATTTATTTCCACATTTATTCCAACTTTTATTTTTCGATTTCAGTGTCCTTATGCTAATGAGAAAGGCGGGCCCAACCTCAGTCTCGAGCAGGATTGGTCAACTGAGCTACACACACACAGCCCCTGCGCTGCTCCACACACTCGCTCAGAGACACGGGCAGTGACTGAGACTTGAGCTCTTCACCGTGAAACAGCCAGTTAGTGACTCTGTGGAACAGTGGAAACACAGAGTTTCTCTGGTCACATCTGCTCAGAGATCAGCGGCTTCATGATCAGAGCAGAGGCTGCAGGTGGTTTGTACCGAGCTGGAGTTTCTGTTTCCTTCTCCTCTCGGCTCGCTCCTTGTGCTCAGTACAACACGTGACGCTCACAGTCAGGACTACTGACACCTAAATCATCCCAATAAAAAATAACCTTAAATAACCCTCTGAACTTGATATAGTTCATTTTAAGTGTGAACTGGCTCAACGCTGCAAACAGCTACTGGACACCAGTCAGCATTGAGAGGCAGACGTAGGGCTGGATCATTACACTCTTGTGACCAATCCTGCTCGAGACTGCGGTTAGGCCCGCCTTTCTCATTAGCATAAGGACACTGCAAATGAAAAGGAAATGTATCAGGGAATAAATAAATGTGCAAATATAGTTAAGACATTTATTTTGACATTTCTTTTGGTATTAACATATTTATTTATTTATTTCTGTATTAATTTATTTATTTCCTTTTTTATTTATTTATTTATTTATTTCTGTATTTATTTATACATTTATTTATTTATTTATTTTTACTTAAGTCATGTATGGTCCTCCATATACTATAGAGTCTCGATTCTAGAATCTATGCACTTGATTTATTTTATTTGTTTCATGGACACCTGGAAGTAAAACATCTGTCAGAAGTGGGATTTGAACCCACGCCTCCATTTGGAGACCAGAAGTCCCTTTGACCAGGAAGGAGTCAGTCCTTGAGTCTGGCGCCTTAGACCACTCGGCCATCCTGACATAGACATTACTAGAAGATGAGCCTTAAGTTGAATTTCTTTGTGTTACAAAGAAGGACTTAATTTCCTTTTTGGAAACATCAAATACATTTGCATGGAAGAAGTTACACTCATGAAAGTGTCGCCTACAGAAGAAGTCTTCCTTTGTTACTGACAGAGTTTGATAATCACAGTTAGATTGACTTGGTTGTATGGATCATGTGTTTTTTAGGATTCTACTAAATCCTGCATACAGTCTGTTAAAGTAATGTCAGAAGTGGGATTTGAACCCACGCCTCCATTCGGAGACCAGAAGTCCCTTTTGACGGAAGGAAGGAGTCAGTCCTTGAGTCTGGCGCCTTAGACCGCTCGGCCATCCTGACAACTGACCACTGTGATTCACCAGAGTCTTTTTCTAAGCATGAGAGAGACTTTCTCTAGACGGAGGAGGAGGAGGAGGAGGAGCTTGAGGAGGAGGAGGAGAAGAAGGAGGAGGAGGAGAAGAAGGAGGAGGAGGAGCTTGAGGAGGAGGAGAAGAAGGAGGAGAGGAAAACGGTGTTGGTGCATGTTTGGACAGTCAGTGGCTAACAGCTTATTTTAGAGGCTCTGCTCCTCTCACCTCGTTTTTATTTCCTCTCAGAACCTTTTCCTACCGCCCCCCCCACCATCCTTCATCCAGTCATTCATTGACTCTACACACCATTTATTAAAGGAAATGAAGACAAATCTGTATTCAGAGAGTAAAGCAACCAGACACAAGCTGATGCCGTCCAACCACAACTGACACCATGAATCATTTACCCTGAAAACATGTAATATACCAGGAGTGTGTGTCCTGACAGGAGCTGCAGTTGGTTTTGCTCCCTGCCCTCCCTCTCCTCCTCTCTCTCTGTTTTCTCTTTCTCTCCATCACCCTCTCCGTCTTCTTCTTTTTCGCCCGCGTGTGACGTGATGTGTGATGATTGAAACCACATCGTCCCAAAGCCAAACCCGAGCCCTCCCCGGTTCCTCTGCAGCCGCTCACTTCTCTACTTCCTCCGCTCGTGGCTCCTCCACAGTCATGGAGAGAAGACATGGGCTGTCTGTACACACACACACACACACCCACACAGGACACACAGGACACACTCAGGACACACACGTGTTCATAAGTACATGTTATCTCAAGGACATCTGTGCTTTTTGACTTGTGAAGCAGTATCAGTGGGATCTTATCGACGTGTTGTGCAAAGACAGGTGAGTCTAACTGTGAGAGACAAGTCCAAACAGAGAGAAACATAAAAATCATTTTGTTACATTATAAGCTGTATTTCATATTTACTTTTACATACTTTCTCTGTTATTTAACTTCTGTAAAGTGTATTTGAGTATTAAAATTACTCTATAAATAAAATGTATTAGTATTACTAGTATAGTTATAGTAGTCTAGTCCCTGTCCCATACTATCTTATAATGATTTGCATCCTGTTTATCCTGTAAGAACTGTTGGGGGCTATAGTCAATCCCAGCTGACATTGGTCGAGAGACGGGTACAACCTGACAGCTCATTTATAATGAATTCTACAGTATAGCATATCCCATAGTATAGTAAAGTATAGCTAAGTATAGAAAAATATAGATTTCCCCCAATAATTGCAATGTCAGACTGTTAGTGTATAAAACATGAACACAACCATATGGAATATAAAACACATAGACTTCTCCGACACTTATTTAAGTCTATAAATGTAACCAGGTGTACACGTCTTGTTCTGGAACTTTCTGTTCTGGAGTTTCTGTGTCAAAGCAGAGATGAGAGGAGGAACAGTTCAGAGTTTCAGATTGAATCTTGCAGGTTGAAGAGTTGATTAGGTGACAAACCACAAGCAAGCAGGTGGACACACACACACACAGACACACAGACACACACAGAGGGAAGGCTGACACACGAAAGAAGGAGCAAGAGGGAAAGATGGAAGACGGATTCTGACAGAAATAATAGCTGCTGCTCAGTGGGTCCCGTCTCCTCCATCTCTCACTCCATCACTCTCTCACTTTTGCCATCACATAAATCCTCCTCCTCCTCTTCCTCCTCTGTCCATCCCCTCGGTCTCCCTCCGCCGGCTTCTACTAGGACAGTCAATGGAGAAAGCAGAACCGATTCCCCACGTGCTCCCAGGTGCTCGCACACGTGCAAAGCGTTGCCACATGTGACGTTTACAGACTGTCAGCCGAGTGTTTGATGTGCGTTATTGTGTTAAAAACAGAACGACCCCGGCGACCTGATGATGTTTTCATCCCCGTGTGGAAATTCTTCACAGAGGACGAGGTCAAAGACGTGGTGAAGGTCAAGGCCTGAGGTCAGAGGAGCTGAGTGGGTCTGTTAAACCTGATTTTCTAGTTGAACGAGTCCGACTCGTAACACTGAGCTGCGGCCATATGCAAAGAATAAAGAAGTGTGTGTGTGTGTGTGTTTCTTTCTACAGTTTCTATGTAATTAACCTGCTGCCTTTTACCTTCACACACAAACATTCACCTTGTTTCCATCCCAAAAAGTTTCCTCTGGTCTTCGGTGGTGCATCTGAAACCAGTTAAATTCATTCATCTGGTTTCAAGTATGAAGCGTCCACTGCAGAAGCATGACTTTCCAAGATACTCTAAAGTACTTTCTCAGAAACGGTCAAGTGCGTTAGAGAAGAATCTAGACAACAAGAACACACACAAGCACAGGGAGTGGCTGGTGCATAACGTTAAGCAGCTCTTTATTGTCGGAGAGGATTCAAATTGAAAGTAAATGTACGTTTCTGAAGTGTGTGTCTGTGTGTGTGTTACCGCTTTTCGACCCAGGTGAACCTGGTGCAAGGGCTGTTTCAGAGTTGGTTCAGCTTGTCAACCTTTTAAGAACCAGTTTGCTTTTCCACGTGCAAAAGTATTGCTCTTTTTTTTATTTATTTAAATAGTGGTCATAGTATTTTGATCCCAGTGATTCTTTCCTCTAGATCAGCGAATTCTTGATGCCACAGTGGAACCAGTTCTTTTGACCGTCGAAACTCAAAGAGCAGGTTGGAGATTAGACACCGGCTTCCAACCAGCATCATGGTGAGTGTTTTCTGAAAGGACACTGGTGGAGATAGAGCAACCAGGGGTCTGGAATAATGTCGTTATTGTGGGCGGACTGGAAAATGAACCACTGCTGACAAGATAAGAGGCTGAGTCGAGTTTTCATGTGAAGGAAGAAGATAGAAAGAGCAAAGGAGGTAAAATGAAAAAGGGAGGAAGGAGAGAGGACAAGTGGAAAGATGCAGGATCGGTCCACTGAGTTCAAACACACTCACCAGTGTGTTCAGGCGTTTGTGAGGGAACACAAACTGAACAGCTTCCCAGAAAATTTGAGGAATGAAAATAACATTTCTGTTGCACAAAGTTATGTTTACATTTGTCTTTATCCCTTCTTAATTCCCTTCTTGTGAGGTATTAATACCTTCACCTCTTCTGGCCTCAGTAAATCCCTCAAAAGACAAAATATATGAGAGAGACAATTCACCCTTTGGACAAAAAGAAGCAAAAGAGACAAAAACAACACTTCCACAAAAAGAAAAGATAAAGATAAATTCATTTTTTATTTCCATTCTTTCATTTTCGATCCACGACAGAGTCACGGTGAGTTCCAGTCATCACCAGCCCCAAAGACAAAACATCATCAGTATAAAACACGCAAAACTAAACACTGGATTTACGACAACACGCACATATCTGACTGAGTTTCATTTCAAAATAAAACAACCTTTGTGTTTCAAATGTGACACCACACCAGACTCCAGAGTCCTCATCCCAAAAACAATTTTGAAATGAAACTCCTGATGTTGCTTTTGACTTGTTAAGACACTGCTGAGGTGCAGAGGAAAGTTCTTCAGTCTAATCAGATTTGAGGATGTCGTGTAAATCCCTGTCTTTGGGTCCCGTGTCCACCGGGTGTTAGTGTTTTTTTTAAGAGAGCTCAAGTTGCATGTGGCCAACGTTAGTCATGTGTTCAGCACAGAATGAGACTACAGCTGTGTCCAAATTCAGGGGGCATCTCACTCAGAGGACTCAGCCTGATCTCCACAGTCCATAAAGGAGCCACCCGCATAGCTAGCTGTCTTCCATTTGTCTTTTTGGGGTGTCGTCCTCCTCCGAGGGATGAGGCCCCTGAATCGGGAAACAGCTCAAACTAAAAACACCCCCAATCAAAGGAGCTTCTCAGTGAATTTGATACAATTAGATCCTCCTGTGCGCTGTGCTGCAAGTGTGTAAATCCATGTGTCAGCGCTGTGGGAAACATGCATTCGAGTGTCATTACCACAGTAACACAACAAGAACAAGAGAGTGAGCGTGAGGACAAACATTCCTGGTGGACACGGTGCAACGTACAGCAACAAACCTGTGCTCTCCTCCAAATCACACACACACAAAGAAAGGGGAAATATCTTGACACATTATGTAACATACCGACCAAGAGATGACAATATTTTCAATTTCAACAAGATTAGTGTTTTATATATTCATATATTACCAAAAGCAAAAAAATATATAACATTTATTTCATGTTCCCCTTCCTCCCGAGAAAGAAAAACCGACGGTGTATCGATGAGGGGGAAATGAGTGAGTCCAGACGTCTCCTTGTGTTAAGGGATTGTCACAGGAGGGTGAGTGAGGGATCATCTGAGCTCTGCACGGACACACAACCCAACAGAATGTGTTGCTTTCTTAGGTCAGAGAGAAACACAAACCATCCACACGGGCGTGTTTTCATAAAGGGACTATTGCGAGATTTATTGTGGTTCTATGCTTTTCGTTTGTTGTGTGAGACAATAGATGGAAGCGTTGTGTTCCCCTGATGAAATCTGTGTAGCTGTTAATTAAAACTTCTCTCTTTACAATTTACACAACGGCCGGGGAAAGAAAAAAAGACACTGTGAGCCGGGACCTTTCATCAGATACCTGACGGAAGAAAAAAAAATACAAGAAAAGGAACTGAAGGTGAAAACGTTAGCAGCAAATGATGTAAAGAAACGAAGGCAGCTGAAATAGACACACTCTCGTATCTGAATAAAAGACAGTGTGACAACAGTGTGTAAGTCTGGCATCAGAAAACAACCTGGCAAACTCAACTTACTCTCAAATACAGTTAGATTTTTTTTTTTTATCCTTCCTCCTCAATAAAATACAAGTCACACTCACATGTTACAACTGCTGATCACCTGGAAGGACACAAGATGGCCGCTGTGACGTGTCAAAAACTATTTTCCAATTAATTAGCATGCCAACAAAGCACTGAAGGGCGGAAAGGTGAACCATATTTTCCCTTAGCTGCCCCCCCCCTCGTGTAAAAAATATACAATGTGGACTGAAGACGCAGTGGATGAATATTTTATATCTGGATTTCTTTTTCTTTCTTTTGTAGATCCACTATCGAGTGAAGAGAAAGTTTTCATCTTCATGTCCAACACTGAGTATCTACAATCAGGGGATATTATTGGGGCTGGCTGACTGTGTGTGTGTCTGTGTGTGCGTGCGTGCGTGCGTGTTTGCGTGCGTGTGTGTGTGTGTGTGTGTCAGCAGCTGTCCTCCAGGGCGTTGACGACTTGTTCCAAGATGTCGGGGCATCGGTCGGCGATCTGCTGCAGGACCTGATTGGCGTACTCTTGGAGCTCCGCCCCCTCCCTCTCGCACAGCTCTAACTCCGCCTCCAACTGAGAGAAAGATGGAGAGAAAAAGACGAAGGAGATTTTAGACATGTTGCAAATCAACGTCTTGTGATGCAGTCATTTAGATTTAGATTTCACACGTCACTGTACATTATAATCTGTAGGGGTTTCCTCCCAGTTGCTAGCCTTGTGCTAAGCTAAGCTAACTCTTGGCTCCTGTTTCATATTAAACTGAGATACGAGAGTTGTTTCAATTAATAAATAAAGATGGTGGATAAGTTAATAAAGTGGCTAAAGGTTAACTTTGGTATTAATTCGAAAAGCGTGGAGCAATTCTTTTAAGTTGAGTAAGAGAAGCCAACATCATGAAGAAGATGAGAGAAAGATAAACGATTTTAATCCAACATAAGTCAAACTCAAAAATAAACTCCTTACAGCTGCATGGATGATGGAGAAGCATGTTTAAGTTGAGACACACACACACACATACACACACACGCAAACACAAACGCACACACACACACTACTATAATCTGAAGACACCACGATGTAGTTCTTTCGGACCGTATAGAGTGGAACATTTCAGCGAGTGAGCACTAATGTTGTTTTCTTTGGCTGCTGCTGGGCTGAGACGTCAAACTCAAACTGACTTAATGACCAATACATCTGTATCAATACAAGCGCGGCTCAAACAGTTGTGTTAACACAAGCACACATTTGTGATAATGGTTAAGTTTGAACCTCTCATACTGGTATTTTACATCATAATGGTTTTATTCAAGCGTAACAGTGCAGCAACTGATCTCAGTGGTAATAATCAATGAAATTACACAAAAATATTGTTTAAAATGTTTTAATTGAACAATTTGTAAATGTTTATTTGAACAATGTTTACGATAATCTTTTATACGTAATATTGAAAATGTTAATAAAACATTTGTAATAGAAAGCCTGCGCTAAACCTACATGTGGTGTTTTCTTATTTTATTCCGTCCCTTAACTTTACGCAAGTAGTAAATCCCTTGAGTTCCCCTTGAATATTTCATATTCCCTGATAACTAATAACTCATTTTGAATCATGGACAGGGGAAGAGGAAGAGGAAGAGGAGAGCAGTGGAGATTCTGGCTGAGAAGACAGACGAGAAAATACAGATGATGGGGAAAACAAGGGAATAAACGGAAAAGAAAGAGATTGAGAGATCGAGTGAATGAATGAGGAGGTGAAGCACAGAAAGAAGGGAAAGCAATGAGGCTTGACCACTCTACCCTTCCCTGTGTGTACGTGTGTGTATGTGTTTGTGTGCGACACGTGATACGAGTACGAATATTCACATTGTTGTGTGCTACCTAACTTGAATAAACCATTTTCGTAGAGTTAAGAAGCATTTTTTTTTTTGCATTTGTCTTCTGGGGATGAAAATGACATCAAAGCGATATTATCAGGGCTTCGAGGAATCACCATCATTTTCCATGTGGACGTGACAAAGGAGAGATTAAGAGCAGAGTGATGAGTTCTGAGCGGAGTCCAGCTTTTATCAGCGTCATCTCTCTACACCTTGATCTTTATCATTTCCAATGTTCCTCCCATCTACACTGGCCACACCAACATCCACCCGGCGCTGTGTGTATGTGCGTGTGATGCTTATCCACACGATTCCTGCGTGTCAGTTTATGTGTGTTTGCAGGTAATTCATCTCAATGGCAGCGCATTTTAGATGCAATCCCGCAGAAAAACACGGCAGTAAAGATAAGATGGTAACACGGCCGAGGAGATAAATGGTTTAGTGTGTGTGTGTCCCCTGTCGTCTGCTCTCTGCCTCTGACACAGCCTTGACCCACAGAAGGACACTCGAAAAAAATCAAGATCAAACGGGTCGAACACGGCGATGATGCTGCCATGCTCCTGAAACTGGACTTTAACGTTTCTAACCCCTGAAAACGAACTAATACCTTCCAGTTGGCAAAGAAGGGCGATTGTCTGGAAAGGCCCCCCCGAAGAATGGAACGACACCACTGTTAGAAACCCCCTAATGAGGTCTGAATCTTTAGAGGTTTAATTGAATATCTAAATATGTGTGTAGGGTGTGTTTGGAATGGTGTTGGGGCTTTGCACTTGCACAATATTTGCTAATTAAATAATTGCTTGAAGATTGACAGTATGTGGTTTGGTATTATGTGTTTCTTAAAGGAGGGGTGGGAGATGGGGGCTGGTATGGTTCGATGTGGGGCCTCTCAAGTCCCGGGAAAACCTTCAGTACATTAAAAGCAGATTTTCCTCTAAAATAACATATGACTTTGTAAATCTGGCTCATTTTGAAATACAAAGGTTACAGAGAACAGGCCACGACCCCCTACCCCCCCCAGAAACCACTGATCTAAACCCCTCATAGTGCAGTCAACGCCTGGATCCCGAATTCAACCCTGAAAAAGTTTTCCTCAGATAGACAGAGAACATATTACATCCTCGAATCCCTCCAATTAACCATGAAAGGAACATGTTGTCATAACTGATACGAATCAAAAGCAAAAACTGGGAAAACAAGAGCCAGTTTTTCCGCCGAAAAGAAATCATAATTGATTCCTCCGCAAAGAAAAACATCCCCTCGATGCTGCGCAATAAACTTTATCTCTTGCTACATTCAAGCTGCTGCTCATTTATGGCCTGAAGAGATTAAATATAAACAAGGTCGCACTGTACAGTCCCAGTTATGAGGTATAGGTCTAGATGTGGTTACAGGCTCCCATGGATCACGTCCCATGTGATCACAGTGTGTGGCCACAGAGAAATGTAGATGAAATAATGGAAGAGGGCAGAGAGCGGGTGTTGCCAGATTCATGACTCCTTCAAGTGTGTGTGTGAGTGTGTGTGCATGTGTGTGATACAGTGGTTTAGGTGTTTGACATGACAGGTGTGTGTGAGTGCACAGCGTTAGGCTTAAGTGTATGTTGCAAGCTCAAGTTCTAATTTAGTGAGTGATAGAGGATTGTGGGTAGCAGGGAGATAGATAGAGGGAAGCAGCAAGACGTGTGTGTGTGCGTGTGAGGGAGAGAGAGAGAGAGAAAGAGAGAGCGACAGAAAAAAGAGAGGGGTTGTTGAAGATGATTTTTACTGCAGCCATTAAAGCTCCATTATCATGATGGATCATTATCTATCTTATCGGGGGCCTGGAGGAACACACACACACACACACACACACACACACACACACACACACACACACACACACACACACACACACACACACACACACACACACACACACACACACACACACACACACACACACACACACACACACACACAAAAGTCCTGCACAAACATGTACAGTACATGCACACGCTTGAGAACGAGGGTAAGATTTGTGTGTGTGTGTGTGTGTGTATGTGTGTGTGCGATGACCCCTTGACACACATTACAGGGCTTGAACCTCTTTGCGGAGGAATGCTAATGTTTTCTAAAGAAATCATAACTCAACAGAGCGAGAGAGAGAGAGACAGAGATTATCAGAGAAACGAGGAGAAGCAGAGAAAGAGGGAGAACACATATATATACAATCTAAGTGAAGAGCATTAGCCCGTCCACCAACAGGTCAATTGCCTGCTGCAGATGCACATATCACAACACGCAGCCTCTCACTTACAGACAATTCTGAGGCCAGAGGTGAGTGTTTATCAGGAAAATGTCTCCGGGCACTTCATGCCGGCGCATTTTTTAACTGTTAACTTCATCCGGCTCAGACCGGTTTCGAGGGAAATCGTGTTCTGTGAAGCCCGAGGACCAGACGTACGTCCCCTTAGATCAGGGTAGTTCCCTGTGAGGCCCACATGAAGCAAGTTCTGAACAAATAATGGAGTTAGTCCAACAGCTTGGTTAATATTTTCGTTTCTGTCCTACTCGGAAACAAGAAACCAATATTGATTACTGATATCGTGTATTAAAACCTGGCCTGCTATTAATGAAACAAGGCATTTCAAGGGCCAAAAACAACTACACCACCTTGGAGAGTAAATGTACCAGTGGGCTTTAATGGTGGACATGAATTATATGAATGGGAAAGGAGCCATTTTTACCTCAATGACATGATTCATGAAGTTTAGTGAAAAATTAGGTCATGGACCAAGTAAGAACGTTTTAGTTTTTGGGGATAATTACTGGAACCATGTGAGAATTTATCCATTTTACCTGGACTCTGAGGAATAGAAGCAAAATCGTTTTTTCCTTCATCCCCATCACAAGGCCCATTTTCCACCATTATGAAATGTTTAAACAGGGTCTATTAGAGGATGAGGTTATACAAGCAGGTAAATATGCGTCGGAATGAAAACAGAACTGGAGCCGATAAGGTTGACTGTAAAATTGCTCAAACAAATACGACATAAACACAAGGGAAAGAGAAGGTGGAGGTCAAGACACAGTACAAGTCTGGAGAGCAAATATATTTTTCTGCATTTAGCCGAGTTTGTATTTTATATATAAAGAACACAGCAGGTCGTGTCCAGGTCAGACGTGTTCACAACAGGAAAATCTCCATGTCTGAAAGCAGTTCATGTTAAAGAGGTAGAGATACAAGCAGGTTTTAAAAAGACAGCCTGGAGCGGTGCTGTAGAAACACCATCATGAGTAAGAGCAAAGGGATAAAGTATAATAGGCCCTTTTAGACCATTATAATCCCTGTCTCTTTCCTGGTCTCTATTTAAACTATTATGTTCTAACAGGCTTACACTGTATGGAGCCTGCTTTATAAGCCCAAAAGTGCCTGAACCGTGTGTGTGTGTGCGTGTGCGTGTGCGGGTGCGTGTGTGTGTGTGTGCTCAGTCATAGTCCAGTGCAGCTCAGCTAATGACGCAGGCTAACGAGCAGCAGTGGGAATAGGGCTCCAGGACTTGTACCTGAAACTGCTCCTGGAGGACTAAATATAGTGCACTCTCAAAATACAAGAGCAGTGTGTTTTGTGAGAAATTCAAGATCACTTGTCAGATTTATTCTAACTGGTTTATTTAATCAGCCAAATGGACTATGGGAAAATTCTCATATTTACTGACTCGGCCCCTGGGAGCAGTTATAGGAGGTGGGCGGAGGATTAAACACACTCATATCTGGGAGCTCTCTATCGGTCCGTGCCTTGCTCATGAGCACTGGAAGATGTTGTAATGGAAGGGTATGTGTACAATTCCCCACTCAGCGTTTTATTATAGTCATGGAATTTTAATCTGACAGTTCATGTCTGCACCATTCACTTCAGCACCTAATAACGCAGGTTACGCCACAGGGAGAAGTGGGCCTGTGAATTTTAGTGCGGTAACTATAGAGGAAAAGCTTCAAAGAGACCAGGACTTATACAGAACATAAAAAAGACTTTAACCTTAAATTGGCCCTGCAGGAACAACTACACAACACTGGACTTTAACAGCACTAATGGCCGCAGACATAAACCACAGACACACGCTGCTGCATCGACTGTGGAACCTCTCAGGAGGCAAAACCCAGAAGGTGGATGCAAGTTAGTTCAAACTAATTCACAGTTGTTATAAGAGAATATTTGCCTCAGTGTAGAAGGTTCTCTTTACACCCATGTTTTGTTGTCGGCAGGATTAAGCAAAAACTAGTGAACGGATTTACACAAAACTTAGTGGAAAGATAGGATATAGGCTAAAAAAGAACCAATTATATTTTGAGGTGGATCCAGGAATGGTTTATCTCCTTTAACAACGCGAGATGTGAGGGCGTTTTTTGTCATTTTTAAAAAGTTTACCAGAGAACAATGACTGGATCTTAATGAAAGGAAAAGACATCCGATCCAATGCTTAGGGGTTAAGGTTAGGGTTCAAGACAATTTATCTCAGTAAGGGTGAGATAGGTTTACAGAGTTCAAAGGAAATTTACTTCACATTGACCAAAGTTTCTATATGATTTATAAGATTTGTGCGCTTATCCCATAAATCCCTAAAAAAGCTTGGAAAAACTACAAACTTCCATCGACCAGTGTTAGCCCCAGTCTCAAATATAACAATGAAAGATATTCTCATAGAAGAGAAGTTACCAGCAGTTACCACAACTGGCACTTTGCTGTATGTGATATCATCTAATAAATCTTTTGTTATATAACAGAGTTTAATGGCATTTTTAGGACTTACACAGTCTCCAAATAACGATTCTATTAAAACTAGTGAGGTGTTTGTAAAAGTCAGAATGATTTTATGTCTGTCCTGACATAAATTCTTCCACCATGACCATGTGGCAGTGAAAGGAACTTGAACTTGCTGAAGGAAACTGACCAAAGAGTTCACTGAGCTACAGACGGAGGAGAGAGAAGTGAGAGTTGTCTGTGCTTCTCCCCGTGTGGTTACTTAAGTGTTTGCCCTTCACCTGTCACCATCACCAGCATGTCTTCCCATCACACACAAGAGATGAAGGATAGACAATGGACAGGAGAAAAGGGACAAAAAGAAAAGAGAGCTGGGGAAACAAATTGATGAAAAACTGGCAATGAGAGAAAAATGTAAAGAAACAAAAGAGAAAAGTAGGAGAGGAAGAAGAGGACAGGACAGAAATGAAGAAGAGGGGGAGGAGCGAGTGATAACCAGAAACAGTGGGAAAGACTGAGGGACAAAGAAGTGAACGAAAGAAAAAAAAAAGACAAATGCATGTAAAAAAAAGAGAGGCCGACTGTTAAAGCCATTAAGCCAGGATTCAATAAATCTGCATAAAACCCGGCAGTTAGACTGTAATGACCAGTTAAGGCAAAAGTGTGTGTGTGTGTGTGTGGTTGTGAAAAGGGGTTCTGAGGGTTGTACTAGTGTGCGGCTGCGTCTGACTGTCTCTCCTTTTGTCTGCGTTTCTGAGTGTGTGTTCATTGTGTGTGTGTGTGTGTGTGTGTGTGTAATGGCCGTTGAGGACCTCTGTGTCGTATTTGGAGAGAAAACAATCATCCTTGGTGCAGGAAGCAGAGCTGCCTAATGAAAGCCTAGAGAGACCCCAGACCACAGTGCAGCACAAATGGATGTGTCTGAATCTCTGCTTGACAGAAACCCCCCAAAAACCCCTCCACTCCTACATCTCCTCCTCCCTCTCTCTTCCCTCCACTCCTCACCTTAATGCAATTTCCTGTACACGGACGCACAATCAACTTTTCGAGGCAAAAGTCAAAGTCAAACCTTGTCTAAGATCGAGTCGACACCGGGGCTACACACAGACTAATAAGATCGTAGGTAAGTTTCTCCATCCAGACAAGCACTTTACATGCTAACACACCTGAAAATGGATTTCACATGACCATTCATGTACACTGTGCAAGGAAGCAGATTGTCCACACAATGGTGAAAGGTAAGAGTGGGGATTTGTTTCGTGGCCTAATAACATGGTGGATGTGTTACTGACACCATGATCTGATAGTCATGACTGGTTCTTACCCAATCCGACGAAAGCAGATGGCGTTGTCATTGTTTTTTCTCCTGTCCAGACTACAACACAGCCGAGGAGTTTTCAAACTAAAACTCTGGAGTCGCGTGGATGCCAGTTGTAAACTTAGAAAAGTGTGTCACATCTACAAACGTGTGGATGTAACCCAAGTTCTGTCGATGTAGAGGTCATAAAGTATTCATGCTGCGTGGCTGCTTGACACTGTCTGCTTTATTGTTATTGTTAGAGGATGTTATCAGGTAAAAGCCAGAGATGTGAATGCTTTTTTGCTTTAAAGTCTCGAAGCAGTAGGTCCAAGTCAAGCTGACATTTTTATGGGTAAAGCCTTAGTATCAAATCTCAAGTCTACACCTGCGGGTACATACAAACATGACAAAAACAACCCAGACGAGTTATTATCACAGCAAAACTACTACAAAAACAAAAGTCAACGACAACTTTCCCAGTCTATCTTTGACGTGCGCTACCTTTCTGGTCCCTGTTACATGGCATTTCCATAGCTTATGTTTTTCATGTTCAATGTGAACTCTTCTCTGAGGCAAAAGTTTTTTTTCTAAGAAAAACATTCAATAACATCACAGACAGACAGATAAGCACAAAGCCAGACGCACTGTGACTCCATGCAGGGTTTTTATCATAAGGAAACTTTCTGTCACACACGCCTGAATATCAAAATAACAATAATTACTCTCTTTGCTCTATCAGTACTACTGTAATAACTGTAGCTCCAGTCCTCATTATCAGCGGTGATGGATTCATTCCAGCTCCGCCTCATCCTGTTTTCGTATCTCCTGTCTGTCAAAATTCACCCAATCGGTGACCTGGAGATCAGGACGGGTCCTCGCACACAGACGAGCAGAGTTCCTGTGCCGTCTGCCAGTCTGTGAACAGGGCATCGCTTTGCCACAGGTCATCAGGCTGCAGAGCTGGAAAAACAATGATTGTGTCCATTTGAAACCTTAACTTTATGGATAGAACTCTTTAATGTTTCATTTATTTTTGTAGATAACACTATGAAAAAGATTTGGTTAAATTTGCCAATGTTAATATGCAGAATTAACCAATTGTGACCACGTATAAGAACAACAATTTAAATTATAAATCTATCTACATAGCAGCCTTACATTCTCCTCTGGTCTTTAGCTTTCTGAAATGTATCTTCTTCATAATAAAGAGATGATAACTAACCAACATTGAGTTGTATGGTGTTTGAAGCCATCGAGCCGGCATCAGAATATCTGCTCTGTTTTCCTGTTTTGGAAATTTGTTATTACGTAATTTGACTCTGGAAAGCTGATGTGTAACTTTAATAATGTTTGTAAAGTCGGCCAAAATAAAAAGTACATATTCCTCCTGTCCCCCCTCTGAGAAACCCTTCATTAGGAGATTACTCTGGAACAACAGTGACATTTGAAGTCTGTAATCGTGCGGTATTTCCCTTCATTAGAGTGACATGTCGAGTTGTAAATGTGTGTACTCAGCTTTCACTGAGGTTTCTGCAGTTTGAGTTGGCTCACACACACTCAGGGTCGCTCGCCGGGAGCCGTTTTGCTTTTAGCCGATAGAGCCGTGGCCCGACAATTCATCCTGGATTCATGAGAGCGGTGGTAGAAAGTCCGACTCAGCCAATAACACTTCATACATTTTTATACAGCACCAAACACACGGAAATAGCCATTTGCATTTAGACTAAAATGGACTACAAACACAGACTTCTTTTACACACTTTTACATAGACAAATAAATACACACACACACACACACACACACACACACACACACACACAGCCAATTCGTTTACTTTCACACTTCAGGCCAGAGAAAGAGAGAAAGATAGACTTCCTGTCTGTGTGTGAGTGTGTGAGAGATTACGATGCCAGTTCTCTTCAGTGCTCATTAGAGACGTCACTGAGCCATAAAGGTTATTATTATGACTATGGCACAGAGAGCAGCTCGTTTCAGTGAAACCTCACTATTGGAATCAGTGTAGCTTTGGTGGTTCAGCCGAGGTTAAAGAGAAACGTGGAAACAAACACAGAAGAATCACATCTTCTGCAAATCCATTTTCAGAAAAACTGGCCCGACCGCTCGGTGCTGGACTCCAGGCTGCTGGAGCCATTAAGCCGAGACCTGACATCCAGAGGCTGCCTAGTCCTAGAACCTTCAGATCTCCAGTGCGAGAGAGAACTCAGCCATACAAATGTCAATCAAGCTGAAAGCTGATGGGATGTTTCAGTCTGAATCGACTTATGCTGCCATCCCTAAAGCCAGGACACTAAAAACACCAGCTCAGCTACAGTAAAGCTCTGCTGTTGTTGTGTTTGCGTTGCTACAAATCAACGAGACTTGTCCTCCTTATTAGAGATGCTCCGATGCCGATACCAGCATCACAAATGCCTCTGATAATCGGCGAGTACGAGACATGAAAGACTGAGAGCTCAAAATGTGTCAGGGGCTGCATCCAAAGCCACATCATCACAATTAAATGGTACAAACATCAACACAAGTTAATGAGGACTATAACAGTATGTTCCATTGTTGTGTCATCCAATAAAAAGTTCATAATCTAATTCACATGATGGATTAAAACACTTCAACATGCATCCCCTTTCAAATCTGCCGACTAATGAGGTGCTGTGGTTGTTATGCTGAGATAAAACAGTGTTTTTGTACCGAGTTACATCTGGGAAAACAACAGTTTTTTTTTTACAACACAAGTGCTCAGAGATGCTCTGAACTGGCTGTTTTGAAGTACAGTGAGAATTAAGTTAGTTTGGTACTTGAGGAGGTTTACATGCTCTGTGGACAGGTGTTGTAAACTAGCATTTATGCTAATACACTGTAAACAATGCATCTGGTTCGTCCAATGACATTGTCATGTCCATGTCCAAATAAAATCTACTACTACTAATTTCCTTTCACTGTCCATTGCTGCAGCTCCTCTTTTCTTGAAAACACTTGGTTTTAGCGCATGTCTTTTTAAGGCTCCCTCTCCCGATAAAGCCCAATCTACTCTGATTGGCCTGCTGAACCCACTCGGTTGTAATTGGTCAACTCCTTACACATGTAGGAAGTCAACTAGATGTGCATTATGCAATTGTATCAATGAAAAAATAAAAGATTGCATTTGGGATGTTTTTTTTAGGTCTGGTCATTTGTAGATATTTTAATGAAGGATTGTTACATATATTAAATCTTTAAATAGTAAACATGTTTCACTTCAGAATCCTACATTATAAGGATTTAACCTTATCTTTAGAAAAAGCAGGAGTTTCGCTCTGGAAGGTCTGAATGTGCAGCTGAGCCTCCCTGAGGTTTCCTGCTCCCAGTGTTACCACTTATCTGTAATGGGAGGTGCACAGCTGATAAACCCTAGACACCAACTTGTTGGTTACTGGTTACTATGTATTCGCTCCAGTGAAACAACATCAACGTTAGATCAGACAGTGTTCAAATGCTGGTGACACATCGCAGAACCACATTGTCAGATACACGAGGCTCCGGTGGTCATTCATGATCGCTCTGAAGTAAAACCTAATATGTGGGTGAGGGATAAGAACATTTCCGTTTGTGTGTGTGTGTTTTTGTGACTGTCCATGTGTGTGTTTTACATGCTATTTTAGTATGATCCTAATGGCTTTACAGAGTGCCAGGCATTTTAACAGAGCCAGGGAGAGCCTTGTAAAACACACACACACACACACACACACACACACACACACACACACACATGCTCACCACAAGACAGAGAAAACAAGCTGGCACACTGGAACATGGTGGTAAGGGAGGGAATCTGTGCGCGAGTGTGTGTGTGTGTGTGTGTGTGTGTGCATTTAAGAGGGTCAGCCAGGGTGATGGTGACACATGATGAAGGAAAATGGGAAACATGGGCTTGAATGAAAGACTGGCAGTGTGCGTCTGTGATTGTGTGTAGGCATGGTCGGGGTCTGCAGCAGACGCATGGCGCCAAGTGGCACTGCCTTGAGTATGGGTGGATTTGTAGGGAGGGAGTTAAGGAGAGGCAGAGCATTTCAAACTGGGAGGTTGTTAAAGGAAAAATCTCACCCCCCCAAAAAAAAACTGAGTAAAAAGCTAAGTCTCACCAGCTCTGACACCTACACTGAAATAGAGCAAGTGAGAGTGAAGAGTAATGGAAGGAGGGAAAGTGAAAGATGACCCGTCTCCTTGAGGGGAGAGAAAAAACAAAGGCCTGAAGAAGTACAAGGAGAGGTGATGAAGAGAAGAAAAAAATGCAAAGAATAATACGTTTTCACCCAAAAGCCGAAATCCTCAGTGTAAACAAAGGGTTGTAGTTGCTCTGCATGTATTGTGATGAACTGTTTTCCTGGAGAAATGGACTGATCCAGGAGTTTTCTTTCACTGTTTCAGCAGGATTTCACACAGATTTAATTAAATCTATGGCACGCCCATGAACGTTGCTCTCAAGCACAACAGAGAGACAGGTACACACAAAAGAGTGAAGCTTCTTGCGTGAGAGAGAGAGAGAGAGAGAACTGTATCGAATACGCACAATTCCAGCTGAAACTATGAGGTCTGCATGGATGGTAACAACTCGCACGCCCTCTACCACGCAGCAGCCGAGCAAAACACCAAGTAAGAGATCTGAAATGTTATTATGAGAAGTGATGGAAGTACCTCAAAGCACCTCTTTAGTTGTTTCCATTTGCTTTTAATGTCTGGCGAAAATTGAGGCGAAAAAACCCAGGCGGATCTTAACATGGAGAATATTGGAAGACACTGCCAAACCTGGGTAAGTGGATATATCAGGTCCAGTCCGTGCAAGGACAACCTCAACAGTAATGGTAGACGCAATGTTCTCAGTAATGGAAGAGTTGGATTTAACACTGCAGTGAAACAAACGTGCCGAAAACAAGAAAAACAAGCGAGAGGTTCAAAAACACTGCAGTGTGCCATGAGTGTGGTTAACAGTTGCGCAAAATGCAGGTGATTTGTGGTAGAATAGCGTACACAGTCTTTTTAAGATCATGTTTTCCTCAGTTGTAAATTTGACTTGGATGTGGCCACGAGCACAGTTTGGTGCAAATGTCATCAGTGTCTCTAAAATGTTTTCATAAATATAAAAGGCAGGAACAAAATACTGCAGGCCACTCAGCTGGCCGTCGACAAGCATTCAATCTTGTTAGATAAGCTTTCACGGCTGCTCACAAAATCAGGTCTAATTCAGAGTGTGTTTTTCTTTGGGAAAACCACCGACCCACAGAACACGGTCGGCTTTTCATTTCGGGGAAAAACCGGCTGATGATGAAAAATACGCGTGGTAATCGTCTGCCCATGAAAGTCACCAGGACCATTTCTCTGTGCCTTTAATGTACACAATGATAAATGACAACTTAATTCTCTGCATTCAGAGTTTATTTAAAGTGACACCGAACCGCGCAGCGCTGTATCTGAAGCACTCATGCTAAACAGAGACATTCTGCAGCATTAAGACACACAATAGGGCTTTCAGCAGGAAACTAGCCCCGCTGTACCCTAACCACACACTCTGTCACATTGGTCCGAGAACGCGTGTGTGTGTCTAGAGTTACCGATTTTCAATGTATACCACATGTAGCCACCATCGCCTGATATGTTTTCAATATGGAGGTAAGGACAGACAGAGTCATAGGAAGTGGAAGACAGCCGAAAAAAAGTAATTTAAATTTAATATACACTGTTTATATTCAGTATCTGAAAACACAAGTTGTTACCATGACGGTAGAGCAACAGCGAAGCCAACGTGTTTTCAACTTTCTCCAACGCTCACCTTTTTCTCTCCCTATCCTCATTTCACTTCTCTTTTCTCTCTCTCCTCTTCAGATGACAACTCTATCAACAGTAAGACAAATACACTCTTCTCTCCCCTCCTCGCTCTGTACGCGAACAGACCAGCCTCCTGCTGCCAAAAGCACAGAGCAGAGTTTACTCCCTGCAAAAGAAAATGTTTGAGACAGTATTTGTTCGGCTGCCAGGCGCTTGTCGTCAGGTGACCCACTGGAGTAAATCTGTTCAATAATGTCAAAAGCAGAGCCAAAAATCTGCCAGGCTGACCATTGTGTGCCCAACTTCTACGAATACATCCACACAATTACAGACACACAGAGTGTATGTACACACACACACACGCACGCACGCACGCACGCACGCAAACACACACAATGAGACGCGCACAAACGCAAGGGACAAGTAAGCATGAATAAATACTCACAGGCAGGTTTTAGAAATTGATAAATGAGGAGTGACAAAATGTCCTTCGATTTTTCCCAAATCTTTTCAAACATAGAGCACATTCACTCCACACACGCACACACTCACTCTGTAAATAAATAAATAATAATAATAAGCTTTATTTAAACCGCACTTTTCAGACCAAAGTTACAAAGTGCTTCACAAAGGTAAACTAAATTAAAATATGACAGGACAGAGGCAGATAAAATATTTTTTATCATGGGGGGTATCATGGACAACCTCTCTCCACCTCTTCCCACCATCCAAAAGGTCGGCCGAAATATTCCTGATATGGTTGCCGCCATTTTGCACTTGTGATGCCATTTGGTGCCAGAATCTACGCGGCAGTGATCATGGTGCAGAGCCACGGTATCAATCAGGATGTTTCAACCGATTTATGGCATCCAACAAATGAAAAATGACATGAAATCAGTGCGATAAGAACTAAAACTTGTACTTTGGCATTTATATTTTGGTCCATGTCCAATCCACTTACAAGGAGGAGGCAGGGTGTATGACCTATAATGGTGCTGACTTGCAGGATCTCAGAAATGACATTCTACATCACTAGAAGCATTTTGTGGAATTCAAGGACAAACAAACGTCATCACAGGATTTCAGACACACACAACTCAAACTGATAAAAGTCCCATGTCCTACCTGTTCCCGTGTCATGCTGCGCAGCTGCGTGTGCCAGGTGGCGGAGTCTGAGCGGTGATAGGAGGGGGGCGGGGCAAAGTCCTGCAATATGATTGGGTCCCGCTCCTGACACAGTGAGGTCAGGTGACTGATGTACAGCTTCAGTTTGCTGCGATTCTGATTGAGATCCAGGAGGGGAGAGAGAATCTGAGGGAGGAAGGAAAACGTGTTGATCTTTTTATTCCATTTTATTGTAAATGAAATATAACATCAACAAGAAACAAAAGAATAACAAAAAGGAAAAACAGTTGGGAATGATGATTCAGAGACAGAAATGAGGCAGATTGAGTGACAATGAAAGCTTAGTGATTTAAAAAAAAAAAATGATAATTATTATTCATTTTGATTGGATGTTGCCTTTCCACATACAGTGAAATGAAAACAGACGGAGAAGTTTCTTGGAACATTTCCATGAACACTACAAACCTGAACACCAACAATTCCAGTAATGGGTTCTCGTGAATGCTTTGCTGTGATTAGCCAAAAGTCCCTGGTTAATTATTATTATCCAGATTTCCATGCACTGGCACAATTCTTCTGGATTCCTTTGAGGAACCTGTTGACTTATGTAAAAACACTGTTCCATGACCACAAACACAAAAAGTATTTTGAAACAACCATGTGTTGAAGTACTGATCATAATGCAGTCAACTACTGCATGAGCAAAACAGACATATTTTTGGGGTACTAGACAAGACCCCCCAAGAGATGTGCGTGCGCGCACCCACCCACACACACACACACACACACAGATAAGAAATGCAGGCGCACCACTCTCCTTGGGGAATAGCAGGATTTAAGTGCAGAGGAAGGGGAAGCATGTTAAGAGGGCTGTTAGTGTGTGTGTGTTGGTAAAGTATATTTAATCCCAGCTGCGTCTGTCCACACCATGCGCTTCGTGCTCATCGTCACTCAGCATACACATTATACACACACACACACACACACACACACACACACACACACACACACCTACGCACACACACACACACACACTTCAGGTCTCTTTCACTCAGCGTAGGAACATCTTTCTCTCTCTCACTGCATCTTCTCTTCAAGAATTGCAAATATTCAGGTAATGTTGTCTCATGTCCTGATTTGACTTTAATCCTGGTTGATTCAACTTAGAACACAATGTTGTGATGTTGATTCATTTGATATGAGACTTGTTTCTTACACTTGCAGGACACATCAAGTATTGCATTGATCGTGAGTTGAAATACTACTTTTCTGTTGATATAGTCGGACAATTAATCAGCCTGGTATGAAGCCACTAGTCAATGATGTGTAACCATAGCAACCACACTGATGCCTCACAGCACATTAACTCTATACTAAAATGAAACATGCATGGGATTCTAAGTGCTCATACACGGCTTGCATGTTAGATATATAAGTGACTGATGTGATCACACCTATGATCCCCTACACACAGCTGTTACATAGCTTCTAGATCTGAAATCCTGCCTCAGCCGTCACAACAGTGAAAAATTTGATAATATTTGAAATAAAACTCCACATATAAATCCAAACCCTCGTTATTCAGCGACTCGTTGTGTTTGACTATCTTGACAAACAAATGAAAAGAAGTAGATGTGGGCGGTTTTGTGGGGAAGAGGAAAGGAAAACTCTTTTCTGCTCTCTCGTCTCTCTGGCAGCAAAAAAATGAAAGCTGAAGGTAAAGTGGAAGTAAATCAAAGGAACTGTCACTTCTGATTCTGAGCCTTATTTACTGGGAGCATGACACACACACACACACACACTCACACACACACACACACACATACACATACACAAGTACGCATACACACACACACAACTTGGAGTAATTTCTTTTACCAGACCACCTCCACCAGTGTAGCTACCCGACCTTCTTGGCTAACAACTACTCGTTTCTCACACGAACAGACGCTGAATATATAAGTGTTTATACATAATATGTGTGAGTACACACACCCATACAGTACAAGGCGGCCCACAAACACACTGTGGCAGAAACACACTCACACACACACACTCTCACACATAGGGTCGTTATCAGAGTTGTAAATAGCTCTAGTTACAGTATTTTCCAGTGAGGACCTGCCAGTAGTTTACAGTCCATTACGAAATACATTACTGAACATTTCCCTCCGGAGGAGCGAGGGAGGTAGACACGGGAAAAGAGAGAAAGAAAGTGAGGCTTCAGGGACCCTGCACATTGTGCATTTAAAACATTTCTGTTGCAGCATGTTATGATGGGTGCTGACAGTCGCAACGCAACAATGGCATTATCTCTCCAAGTCCGTTGTGTGATACGACAATATGTGAAAACACATCTCAGAATTCGGCTTTGGCGCTCTGAAAAAACATTCCCCCGACATGTGTGCAACAGCTGTTTTCTCACAGCACGCTCTAATCCGGACTATGCTGTCAAAAAGCTTTAAAGGAGAATCACTGTCCACACTTTCCAGACCTGCAGCGGAGCTCGGATCAAATGCGAGACAAATGAGAAGCAGGGCGAAGGCATGGAAGGAATGATGGCGATACAAAGAAGACCTTCGCACAGAAGTAACACCACCCGTGCTTTCGTTTCCTTTTTTTGGCATAATGGCAAATAATGTTACAAAATGTCTGGATTTACACTCGTAATAACAACGTGACATACGAACAAAACACTGACCTCTGGAAGTCTTTGCAGATTCTTTGAATTTACTGGCTTTATTAAGGTGTACAGTACGTGCATGTGCCTACATGTTTTTTATTGCATTACACAACCTGCAATGGTCAATGTATGCAGTGTGTGTGTGTTTAATGAGTCCACAGTGTTTTCCAATGTCTTACTGTACTATGAAACAATCCCACAGGACACATCATTTTATATAGCGCTCTGTATGTGTGTGTGTGTCTTTATTATCCTCCAACGACTGCCTACCAGACTCTTACTGTACTATGAAACAACTCCAAAGAGAGACATTGAGCCGGCCCCACTGACTGGCTGCATTTTGAAAAAAGGCGTCTATGGCCACATTATACGGCGAAGTCAGGATTTTTCTTCCTCCGCGGATCCCTCTGAGACGCACATGCACAGAAGCACATATATATTTATTTGACCAGGAACAGCATAGATAGAGGGTTGGATTGCAATGCAGAGCACGTTGTCAGTGCTGGAGACATGCGTGCTGATGCGCTGTGACTAATAAACATTTGGTTATTGTGGGATCTCTCAAATTCTCATATAAAAGCTCTTTGATATAAAATACACATCTACAAAGCCTCAGAGGAGGACTTAAAAAAGGCATTTCATTTACAGTACATTTAACTGCAGAGGGATGAGATCAGACCGTAGTTGTGCACTGCAGCTTATGTGAAACAGTTGATTGATCAGGTGCAATCTGCAACTCTTTTGCTAATCATGTTGCATTTGCTGCTTTTCTCTGTCCATGTCACAGAAACTGAGTATTTTCAGGTTTTTAGCTAAAAGATGTTAGAAGAAACACAAATTCTTTAAGACATCCCTGTACCTTATGGTCTGGGAAAGTGTTCCCCTTTCATATGTGCAGAACAACTTACTGAGTTCTGATGTCTTTGGTGAAAAAAGGGAGAGCGTTCATTCATGTTGAGTCATTTTAAACTATCCAAAATCTCACAAACCAAAAAGTCGAATTACACCTCTTCCCTGTCTTTTCCAACTGATGCATCTAAAATCACTCAAGACCATTAAAAATGCAAAACACCATTAAAAAAAGCCTCAACAAGGCTTCATGTGTTCTGCTGTGTTTCTCTGTTGCAGTTGTTCCTGAAGCATTTAATTCTCCAACTGCAGCACAGGATCCTCTTATGGAACGAGTCACAGCCATTCACTGTTCTGATGTAATGTGCTGTGGCGAGGTTCCCCACCTCACACACACTGAGGCGAAAGTTTGCCTGTGCATGAGTTCGTGCAGCCACTCGTGAGATGTGTGTGTGTGTGTGTGTGTGTGTGTGTGTGTGTGTGTGTGTGTGTGTATGTCCGGCTGGCCTGTCTCTCTCAGCAGGGAGGTGCTACCGCTAATTAATAACCAGGGATGTGCTGGTGAACCTTAGGGCTTTAAGCATCCCAGTGGGAATTCCCAGTGGAGGAGCTTAGGGTGCGCTAAAAGCAGCATGTGCTGCTCATATGTGCTGCCTCCACTGTTTCCAATGAATACCACCCTGTTCATAACCCTGTTAAGCACAAACTCACATAACTTACCGATACAGCACATCTTCTCAAAGTTAATGCAAATTTTTGATGACGTTTTTTCAAGATATTTAAAGAGCCAGTGACTTATCGGAACTCTCCACAAGTTTCAATATAGAAAATTGTTAAAAAAATGTTTTAACGCATTGGAAATACATAAGAACTAAGAGCTAAAGGAAAAATGTCTCGTTCTGAAACACATTGCATTCCTCATTAGACATATTATTGATTGATTTGCAGCCGTGTGTTTTTTATTCTTGCTTGACTTGAAGGTTGTCATGCATGTGCGATTAATGACCTCTGGGCCTGAAAAATACTGAAATCCCCTGTTGTGCGATTTTAAAAGAACACTACAGGGCAAAGGGTCAAAGGTAATAAACCCTTGCTTTTTATCATGCTTTAAAAAAAAATGTTAACGTCAGAGTTTGGCGGAGGAGCAGCTTTCTTAAATCATCCGCTACGTCACACACACAAAGAAGGTTGAGAAACGATCAGGGTCATGCAACGATCTCAAGCATCAAGACCAACACATGAGGTTTCCAAGAAGGGAAGATGATGTTGCACAGGAGGATCAACACATTAGGTGAAAAAGATGGAAAGAATAAATATGACAAAAAGCACATGTCCAGATTAATCGTCAGAGTAATTAAAAATGATTCAAGTATAAAAAAAATAAGAGCAAGAGCAGGAGGAAACTTTTTAAAAGTAAAGGTGAAAATGAACAGATGGGATATTTAATCAAACATGTTCCATGACATGAGATCTGGAAATATTCCTGCTTGGCCAATGAGTCCAGCTCTTTCAGGAGCAAGAAAAATCAGAAGTGCAAATTAAATTTTGTTCTTGGGAAAAGAGAAAACGCAAAGAAGAAGAAGAAATATGGCAGAAATGGAAGAGTTTCAAGACTCATGTTTGAATGAATGGCAGAAAAAAATGAAGAATGGAAAAATAGATCGATTAAAAAAGAAGAGAAACGATGATTCACGAAACCAGAATGACCACCAACTCACGGATGAAACAAAAGTAAGAAAGACGACGGACCAATGACACGATGAACACAACATGACTGGATCCAGATAAAGAGGACGCTCACCCTTCTGTACAAAATGGTTGACCGAAGAAAAGAAAGAAGGCATATGATTGGCTAGGCCCAAATGCCCTCCTCATCGTCCTATTGGTGAGTTCAGAGAAAGCAGGAAGTTAGTAGGTAAGCACAGAAACCTTGTTAAATTAAGAAACTTGAAAAAATGTCTGCTTCTAAGATAGAGAGAAAAAGGTAATGTTACTCCCACAAATGGAAATGGGACTTAATGTCACTGTCTTTCACTTGAACATAGACTAATAGGAACAATTAAAGACTGTTAATTTAGAGCAAGCTTTCATCCACATTAGGGTGAAGATATTAGTTTGAAGGGTTGTGAGGGATCTGGAATCATTTGCAGATTTGTCCCAGCTGAAGGCTCGTGTTCCAGGTTAGAGTTCTCACCTGGTCAGGGGAGGGTTTGTGATTGTTGGGCAGCTCTGCGTTCGGAGATGAGACCTTCAGGTGCTCGTCCTCATAGTTGTCCGCCATCAGCTTCATCCGGTTCTGAGTCTACAGAGAAAAAAAACAAGTTACAAACATTAAGATCAGAGACAGTGAGACATGATTTGACATGATTCAGCAACAGCAAATAACGTTTGTGTTTGAGAGAAAAAAAACAATACAATGAAGTGTGTGTGTGTGTGAGTGTTTTTTGTGTGTTCGTGTGATAAGAGGAAAACCCGCTCACTGAATTCCTCCAGGAGTTAATTTGCAGAGAGGAAGATGAGAGGAGAGTTTTGGACGACCGCCAGGAGCTTTGGCTTCACTAAGACATATTTTATACGTGATTGTGTGGCTGAAGGTGTGTGTGTGCGTGTGTGTGTGTGTGTGTGTCCGAGAGTGAAAGCGAGAGGGAGAGAAAGACAGAAACAGAAAATGGACAACAAGAAAAAGACAAAAAAAAATCTGTGCTGTGTTTGTGTCTTTTATGATAATAACACACACACACACACAACTTGAGATGCCACCTGTTGTGCTGCTTGTTAACTGGTGCAGAAAAATAACAGGCTTGTTAACTTGTCTCTTGGGGGGAGATCCATGAAGGCTTGGACAAACATTACGCTACACACACACACACACTTGAAAATCACTTAATGTGCTCTACACACACGCACACACACAAATACACACTCTTTCTCCCTGTCTTTGCTCCATCACTCTCATCTCTCCCCTCTTTGCTCTACTGTCGTCTCTTTGTTCCCCTCCATACTGTCCTTCATCCTCTCCTCCTTTCCTCTCCTCTCCTCTCACTCCATCTATTACTCATGTTAAAGTTATACTTCAGTAGTGATACACAAGGCTTCGAAAGAGCGAGGGAGTGAGAGGGAGAAGGTGAGGGAGGGAGTCAGTCTAAATCTGTCTTGTACGATCTAAATCCCCTTAGTCTCTCGCTGAGCCCTGCGAGGACGAGGGGCTTAAGCAGGCCAGACTGAGGCTCTGTGTGTGTGTGTGTGTGTGTGTGTGTGTGTGTGTGTGTGTGTGTGTGTGTGTGTGTTTGACAGAACGTGAAATAACTATGTGAATGCCAACTTTTACTTGTAATTGTTTGAAAGCTCAATGAATGGTGCTAGAAACAGGTTCCACTCGGTGTGTACGTGGAACCAGCACCTACAGTATGTGTGTGTGTGTGTGTGTCTGTGTACACAAGTTAAGCTGACGAGAGCCTCCCCTGGCGAGCACACACACATTTTTCATGTCTTCATTTTCTGCAGGCAGCTATAAAATAAATACACACATCCATTTCAAACAAACACAGAAAATAAAAAGTTCAACTTGAGACCGTGTAAGTACAGACTGAGGAGTCCCCGCTGCACCTGCAGACACACACACTTGCTGTGGAGTGATTTTTATTTGTCTCTGTCCGTCTCTTCAGTCTTCCCACTGATTTAACAACAGCAACAGTATAAGAATGTCCAGAAGAAAATATTTTTACTTTGAAAAAAAAAAAAAAAGAGGTACAGATAATATTTCAAAACAAAAGCATTTGTCACTTTGTTCTTCTTAGAGCCAAAGTTCACTTTTCAACCTGTGTCCCCGGGTCTCATTTTTTCCAGTGTGAGTATTTCAGAGATGCCTGAGGCTCCATGAAGTTCACTGTGAACTCTCTGTGTAACGTTATACTGTGACAGACTGTGGTAATTCAAATCCACTTCCAAATTTTGACTTTATGGACTTTGTTTGCCTTGGCTGTAGCTGCAGACGCAAAATGTCTGATCAGTACTCTCTTTGGTTACGATGCAAAATTGCATGATCGGACAAATAATTTGAATATGGCTTTATTATATTATATTACCCGAATTGTAGACAAACAGACTTCACTCATCGTTTCTCTGGTGCAAGCTGTCAGGGAATTTAGCATTTTAAAACCACTGAAGTGGAAGACTTGTTTAGATCTGCAACGACTGCTATAGGTGGACGAGTCCAAAGCCCAAAACATATCGGCTAAATGTGGGGCTCAATATATTGTGAAAACTCATGAATGACCAACATTCGCTTCCAGTCTGAGTGATCAGGTGTCAAATTCATCCTTGATGTTCCAACAAAGGGTCAGAACAAGTCAAAGACATTAATATACCTCCTCTCAAAAGCTGTGTCGCCCAACGTGGGGCTCGAACCCACGACCCTGAGATTAAGAGTCTCATGCTCTACCGACTGAGCTAGCCGGGCTATACTAATCCCTTGGAGGCGTGGCTAAATACTTGTGTTAACATGCTCGTAACTCATACTGGCATCGAAGAGTAATGCTTCTGGTTTAGGACGAGTGGGTGATAGGTACTTAAGTTATGTGTTTAAGTGTATTTCAGGCACTGGATTTTGTGTCAACACATGTAGAACTATGCTGGAAGAGCAGGTCACTATGCTGTGAACTGTCCATGACATTTGGAAAGACGGTTTCAAATGGAGCCAGAGACCAAAGGTCAACCAACGTAACCAAGATTAGAAGCTCTAACAATTGGGCTAGCTATTTAAAAAACGCATTACATGTTTGCCTCAAACATTCCCCTTCATTTCATCTTTTGATCCGTTCCTTGTATTTTCCTCCTTATCCTCTCTTTTCGAAACACATTTTTGGCACTGATTTTGGTTGATGAATGTCTGACGAAATCCGGCATAAATAACACAGAGCATTGGACAAATGTGTGTGCTCCTCCAACATTTAGTTGGAGAAAGAATGATAGAAATAGAGGACAGAGAAACAGAAATAATCAAAAAGAAAATAGAGTTTAGTTGAAGAGGATAAGCTGTGATGACCGTGTGTCTGATCTCTGATCTCTATAAAACGGCCTTACTACATCTAAATCTCTCAACCCTTCTGCAAACACGCCGTCTTTTCTTTGTCTCCGCCTCTCTTCCTCCACATCTTAGAGCTCTTTTTCTGAATAATCCCTGAAGTTTCTCCCTTCTCCCTCTTCCTCTCTTTATCTCTCTTGTCTCTCATACACAGCAATCACTATGATTAAGATTCTGTCTCATACCTAACACTCCACTCCTTTGTCTCTCGTCCTCCCTTTCTTTAAAGAGATATTTTTCATGTTGATTTTAAGACTATCTCTTCTCAGCAGACACAGTATCTCATTTCTTCTCTTTCTCTCTCACTTTCTCGACTCTTGAGCTTCTTAACATGCCTTTGTATCCGTGACTAATTCCCTCTCCTGTTCTATTCCTCTCTACAAAATGTCCTTATTTCCATATATTTCCTTAAAGTCCCCTTTTCTCATTGTTCCTTGTCTAGTTTGCTAGTTTCTTTTGTATGTTAGTATTTTTCTTCATGGTTTTGCCCCCTGTATTGATGTTTTGTATATAATTTCTGCAGCAGAAGTTTTACATTGTGCATGATGCCTTTGTATTATTGTTATGAATGCATCTGACTCAATCAAAATCCTCTTATGTTTTTAATTTACAAAGTCAATATATCCAAAGATATCCAAACCCAGCTACTTCCAATTCAAAAGTCATGCGCCCAACGTGGGGCTCGAACCCACGACCCTGAGATTAAGAGTCTCATGCTCTACCGACTGAGCTAGCCGGGCTACATGCCTACCCTTCACAGGGGCCCACAATCTATAACTGAGTTATAACCACACGCCTGTTAAGCCTATCGATGAATACTAGCAATGGGCATTAGGAGAAATGGTAAAACTTTTAGGATGAATTTGAACAAACTGTGTGACCCCTTTTCGATCCGTTAGCCAGCAAGCTAACGATCTTACTAAATGGCACTTAGAAAGCAGTTAGCAGACTCGTTAGCTTGAGGAGCTTTATTTTCCTCTTTGTTGAATGAAATGATGAACGGTCCTGAGAACAATATACCAAGGGAGGGTGAAAGTGAGGGGAGGAGAAGGAGGGAAAGAGAAAGAGAAGAACAAAGAGAAGTACCAGAAGAAGAAATTAACGCCTCTTCCTCCTCCTTCTCTCTGTCCTATTCTATTTCCCCCGTCCAGCCTTTCTTTACATCTTCCCCCTTTCTCTAATTGTCAGGAACGCTGACCTCAGCTCGCTTGTTTCCATGCCAACTATCTCACTTAATCTAATCATCACACCATTATTTCTTCTCCCGCTCCCTCATTGTTCACCTCCCATTCTTCTCCCTACCCACCCCCCCTCCCCACTGTGGCTCCGCTGTAACCCGCTGACAACATAGAGAATGAGAAACAAATGAGGAAGGGGGGGGGGGGGGGGGGGGGAACTGCTGAGTCATGCCTAGCAGAAAATGATTTCATCGTTACAAGGCTCCGGGGGATATTAGATGAGTATATTGTTTCGTCTTTCCCTCCAGCGGTGAAACAGGAACCTTTGTTGATATCTGTGGAATTATCAATAATGAAAAAGTTGCTGAGTCATGGCTGGACAAGAACTATTTCATCACGAGCAAAAATTTGATTTGCTTTCTTTTCCAGTTTCACCGACAAAGGCAGAAAGTTGTTGATAAGTGGGAAATAAAAAATGACAATGAAAAGTGTCAGAGCTGAGCGCAGAGGGGGGATGTTTCGTTTTGAGAGGTCTCTTGAGGAGCAATAAATTAGATTAGACTCACATTTTTTCACTTTTGCCAGTAACTGGAGAGGTCATGAGGATAATAAACAATTATTGAAGAACCATAAAGTTTTGGGGGTGTGGGGGGGGGGGGGGGGGGGGGGGTGGTGGGGGGGGGGGGGGGGGGGGGGGGGGGGGGGGGGGGGGGGGGGGCAGGACAAAAAAACCACCCCCCAATAAAAATCCCTAAATAAGCAATGGGAAACATGACAAAAATAGATTATTTTCAAGTGCATTTAATCTATAAAATACATAATTTTCAAATGCCGAACCAAAGCAGCCTCAGAGTTTCCCAACTAAAATGGGTCAGCAGCGTTTCCAAATCTCTACAATGCAGGTGCTCGAAACTTTTATAACTATGGCAGTAAATAGAACACAAACCTTCTTCAAGGCCCAATCGTCCCCTTAAATTCAATCAGGCGGCACCAATTTGCACACAGTCATAGATACCAACCAACAAATAGACCGGGGTGAAAACATAGCCTCCTTGTGGAGGTAACTAAAACATAGAAGTGCGCAAGTCTGGCCATATTTTATGTAAACCTGCTTTATGGATCTGTGATGAACAGCTAGTCTACTGTTCCCTGTCTGCTTTGTGAGATTTGTCTTTCGGTAATGTTGGTTAGGAGTGCTGTGGGTTTGGTAAGAATAATATGGAAACATGAAAGTCTTTAGAAGTGTCCATATAACAGCCAGGCCTCACACAGGTGGGGATGAATGGCTGCAGCCACACATACACCACCTGTAAATGTTAACCACATGTGTCTGCTGCAGGAGGGGCAGTAGCATACTTTCACCCCCCCACCCCCCCACCCCTCTTCTGTCACTTGTTCCATTTCATGAATTATTACAGTCCCTCCCTCCCAGCTTGGCTTTTACACTCTCTTCAACACAATATTCTCTCTCTCACGCTTTCTCATGGTTTTAGCCTCCGTCTCTTCACAACACTGTTGCAGAAAATAAAAATAAAGTATTAAAGTGAGGACGAGGCAGATGGTGAGAAAGACATGAGGAGCAGCGTGAGGAGAGCTGAGGTCACCTTGATCTACAGCATCCTGCCGACACTTCAGCTGCGGGGCCGAAGGTCGACACGCAGGAAACACTTTGAGGGTCAAACACCTATTCTGTAACACACATGTTTTTATATTTATCTAGTATAAATGCTGCAAATGTAGAGATTTCCTTTGGGAGGATCCATCCTTTTTTTCTGTCTCTTCTAGCTAAAGGTGGATATCTGTCATGATACAGAACACACTGCAGCAACACAATACTGTACTGGTAAAATAACTCATTCATTACATCCCTGGTTATATGAAAACACTAGATGGGTCAATCAGCGTTTTATGTTTTCTTAGCAGGATAACGCAAAAACTACTGGATGGATTTCCTTTCTTGATGAAACTATGGCTCAGGGAAGAACCCATTAAAGTTTGGTGCAGATCCAGAGCAAGAAGCAGATATATGATTGTCTCATCAAAGATAGGGTGTTTTGCAACTTTTTTGGGGGGTGTCTAAGGAAATAATTCTGCACCATAACTCACCGTCATGTTTTGAAGGCAAATTCAGAACAGACCTGAGACGTCAGCAGCTTTTGGGCTCTCGCGCAGGAGCCCTCAATTCAACAAAACACTCAGCGTGAACTTTGATTGACTGACAAGTGATGGCCGTCGAAGAAACACTCAGAGCGAAAACTTAAAAAACAGCAGTGTTGATTGTGCATGAAATAGATACAAGAGAAACACCTTTAGGATACTGGAAAAGCCAGAATAGGTATGTTGCTCATACATAATTAATTTTAAATGATTTCTTCCCGTTTACAGTTGACGTATTTGGTCCTATGGCAGCCAGAGTACATGCAACAATATTCACTTTCAATTTCATATCACAACGCTGTCTGGGTCCGTCTGCCAGGCAGGTTATCAGTGGTTCAGAGTGTGTGTTTGTGTGTGTGTGTCACGCTGAATGAGCCAGCTAAAAATACTACCAGCTTCAGCTCACTGTAAGATTAGACTGAACACACAACCACTCACACAGGGGAATATCGAGGAAGTCCCTGCTGTGATCCATCATTGAGGGACAGAAAATTATGACACCCCAAAGAGAGAGAGGAACCAAGACGAGAGCAGAACCACTCGCACCCTCGCACGACACACACACACACCGACACATTCACACAGAGCAGCAGACAGTGGAGTCTCTGTGTTGTCAGTAGGTGACGACGGGATGAGGGAGGAAGAGAGAGCGGAGTGATGTATGTTATAATGACTTCATTTGACACAACACTCACTGCTTCACTCTTAAACCCCAGTTCAAACACTCTCTGGCTGCTCACACACAGATTTAGCTCTTTCTTGCACGAGCCACATTCATCTAACTGAGTCCTCGTGAGCTTTTTTCCACCCATTGAGTGGACTTTTGGCAAAAATCACGCACTGGAAATCTCGTGCAACAACAGAGGTGCTAGATGTTATCTAATTCAGCAGCTCTGAGGATGAAAACTCAATTATGGTCACGGAACAGCACTTCAATTTCAGAGTTTAAATCAAACAAGTAAAAAGTTCTGCAGTCACTCTTTAGTTTGGATTTATTGTGTGTCATAATCATGTCAGCGTGTTTGGCAATTTTTGTTCCCATGCACGTACAGGAGGTGGAAAACAAACTGAATGTAGCCCCAGTTTTAACACGTTAGGGGGGAAAGCAAATTCTAAATTTGCCAAGGTAACAGTATAAGCTACTATAAGTGCATGTTAAATTTGTGTACATGTAATGTGTGGGATGGATGGAAGGAGGATTAGATGAAATATAAAAAGCAGAAAGAGGCACAGAGGAGAAAACAGTGAGGAAGAAACTCCACCGAACTCCCAGAAGGCTCATCAACTAAGGGGCTGGTTAGTTTAATAGAGCCACGAGAACCTTTACTGTGTGTGTGTGTGTGTCCGCATGTGTGTGTGCATGTGTGTGAGAGTGTGAATAGACCTCTGTGTGGAACCACAGAATCATTTGGCCATGTTTATATCCTTGTTTTTGGCCTGGGTCAGTGTGCACATATC
Source organism: Pleuronectes platessa (assembly GCF_947347685.1). Classification (NCBI taxonomy): domain Eukaryota; kingdom Metazoa; phylum Chordata; class Actinopteri; order Pleuronectiformes; family Pleuronectidae; genus Pleuronectes; species Pleuronectes platessa. The sequence continues at coordinate 12,439,928 of NC_070647.1, forward strand.
AGGGTGTGCACAAATATTTGTGTAAATGAATGCATATCAGCAAAGTGACATGCACGGCACCGTGTATTTATGTGTTTGAGTATACAGTATTTGGACAGAAAACCTTTATGATGTGAACATTTACACAAATCCATATGAACAAATACATATGGGAGAACTATCACCAAAGATTTGTCGAACATTTTAACTGTGTGAGTGTTTTGAGACAAATTTATATAATTTCGACAAGCATGATTCCTCCCAAGAACGTGCTCCAGCTAAACAATCCTTGCCCTCCATTGTCTAAAGTGTGGCAGTCCTTGAGACAGACACCACCCAACCAAATCAGTAACACTGCTCCGCAAAAGCACTTGAAGTGAAAGCAGCAGAGCCAGAGAAAAAAGACAGCAAATCACCAAAACATCTGTTTAAGTTTTTATGTGTTAAATGTGTATCCGTTAGTAGAATTAACTGAGAAATGTTCATTCTTAATGTTTGTTCCTCACCAGTAATTATCTGCTGTTTTCTAAAAAACCTTGCCTATGGTATGATATGTGTTGGAGGACCATGCCTTACCTAACACCGTTTTTCAGCTGATTTATATTTTTAAGTTATGGCCGTTAATGCTGAGAAAAATGGCTTGAACTGTTGTTGGAGTCTGGAAATCATGTGAGAGGATGTTTCAATAAAGAAAACCAGTAACACCACAGTCCAAAGCAAATGGCCCAGTTCAAACAGGCCTGTTTAGAACAGGTGCTGCACTTCCTCATCGTCCACTTGGATGTCAGCGTGTGTGTGTGTGTGTGTGTGTTTACTAATCACAGCACAGTAATCGTACCTGCTGTTTGAGCTGCTGAACCAGACTGTCCTTCTCCCTCTTGAGAGAGGCCACCTCCTCCTGGGTTTTCTTCTTCTTGGACGAGGAGAGCTCCAGCAGGGCGATGTTGGCGTCTTTCTCACTTATCGCTGCCAGCAGCGCCTCTTGCCTGCAAAAAGAAAAATCACACATTAGAATCAACACGTTTTAATTTAGCACTGCTTTCAGACACAAATTAATTTGATTTGATCATATTTGATGTGCAAAAAACTGATGACAGCGCTAGCAGCTTTTTCTTTCTCACTCAGAGACACATTGTAGCGTTTGTTCCCAAATAACATATTCATCCACATCTATTCTAGACAGTTTGAGATTTATTGTCCTATTTTTTGAGATTTCTGCTGCCTCTGTCCCACTCTTCCCTCCACCTCCCTCGTAATGAGGTGGAGACAGAAAAATCCCAGAGAAGGACATCTAAGAGGAAACCAAAACTATCTGCATGGCTGGATACCAATTTGGGTGCACTTTAATGTGATGGTGAACCCATGGCGTGTCAACAAATTTAGGAAAGTCCTCTTAATTGGAGCACAGCATTGTGATTTAGAAGGATAAAATTGGTGTATTTTTGCAGGAATATGAGGATTGCTTGTGGTCAAGTATGACGCACACCATGTAATCAAGACGCCCCCAGTTCATTTATGGTGGGGATCTTATGTCGTATGTATAATCTTTTCTCTTCCTTGGTTTCCCTCCACACCATCTATCCCACAATAGAAAAAAAATACCAAACACATCAGTAAAAACAAATCCTAAACATTTGCATCTAGTGCAGCTTTTACTTTGTCCACTCTGCAGGGGGGATAACTAACTTTCCATTAATGTAAAGAAAGAGACTCTAATGTCTGTTCTTATTTATGAAATGACCAGGCAGTATATATCTGTAAGTCTTGGTGCTGAATAGAATAAACACTATCTATCTATACGAGTACACACTCTTATGTATAGACGTCTCTGGCTCGTTCTTTCCATACTCCTCTCCTGCTTGTCTCTCTCTATCTCGTCCCCCTGTCATAATGGTCGGGCTGACAGATAGATAGCATTCCATGTGGTCAGGGAGCAACAAGCCGCATCCCATCCGCCACAGATCTGGCTGAGCCGCCGCTGAGACACCCCAGGCTCTGATTTCTGAAAATTCTATCCGTTCTCCAGAGAGAGAATCTAAATCACAGTGGTTTTCCCCACAATCCCACAGAGATTAACTGGCCACACACACACACACACACACACACACACACACACACACACACACACACACACACACACGTACACATAGATGAGAGCATCTGAATGACGATTACATGTTTGGTGAAGTGAAGACTCACAGATTCTTTGCCGAGGCTCACTGACCACACTGTCAGTGTGCAAGTGTCCCATCATGCATCTGCACTGCTGCAGTCTTGTCAGAGGCAGCTGAACAACTTCAGACTACATCAATTCCCCGGGGACGTCTGGTCACTGTCAGACTTCTCAAAAGGCTTATTTGTGTAAGACTCTCCCAGTTTGGGAATATGAGGCCACTACTTCAAAGATGTATTATCTTGTACCTTTATATTATAACGTCCAGTAAGACAGACCTTAATATTTCTATCATTTGTCAATAATAAACATTTGAAAATGAAAAAAATTGTACAATACCAAAGAAGGAACTCCCAAGAGAATTCAAGGGTTAATGGTGTTTTTGTTTCAACGAGATTGTGGGACACTGTTAACACTGTCACTATCTTTCTTTTTCCAGACAAACACTGGTGCGGGGGACACGCACACATGCATGCACGCGCACACACATACACACAAACACACATACAGAAAAGCTAATGGAACATTCTTCTTGTTAAAGCTAACAGTGCATCCAGTTTTATACCATATCTGAGAGTTACCTGCCAGCACATGGCGCTAATAAACCCCAGTGATAAAATGATATTTATTCCAGATGCACTCGTCTCACTCGGGGCCTCTCCGTGGCACTCCCTTCATCTCACACACATAAAGCACTCTCTGCTCGGCCTTCTCAGCTTGCAGAGCTAAACACGCGCTTACGACAAGTGCTGGTTGTGGCTACTGCTGATGCTATGTGATCATTAAAAAAAAAAAAACATTCTTAAGTGCAGCTCTCTTTAGCTAAATCTTTATTAAAGATAAGTCGCCTGTCAGAGGGCACTTTAAAACATAGCATGCTCTCAGCGGTGCTGGCTGTGCGTCCTCACAGTTGAAAATAACAAAAGCAACGAAGCCAGCGCTCTGCGGAGGAAACGCTCCCAGTGGATGCTCTGCCTTAGATCTGTAACTTTGCTTTCAAGTCCTTCCTTTGTGGAGCCATATAGAGAGCAAAGTAGGATAAAGGAAGGTCTGCTAACAGTAAGTGAAGAATAGAAGCTTGTCATCTCTTATCTATTATACTTACTCGTCCCAGCAGCACCTCTGGTCTTATTTGTAGTGGTACTTATGCACTGCTCATCCAAGAATGACTTATTTATTTCAGAAGTGTCACACATTTGTCTCAAGATTCTGTGTTTATAGGGTCTTTAACCAGCCAATGTTAGCTTTGCATGCACTGTATCACAGACTGGACCAACAGCCCACCAACACACGCTAACATCTGGCTGTTGTCTTCACAGGGAAAAGGGTACAAACATCTTTCATTGGAAACTTGACGCCCTTTTGTAAACCATCAATTATATAAAGATGGAAGACAAGCCAGCTCCTCAGAAGGGAAGCGAAATTGTCCTGATCGCCCCCTGGTGGCTGGCTATGCTATAGGTGGTGAAAGATTTGTGTAAAATGCGTGATTGAGAGTACTTAGATGGTGGAGCTGGGGGCTACATTGGAAAATGCTGGATCATCGCAACCAGTAACGCAATGCCATCAATCAACACGCTCGATTGACGAGTCACTGTAAAACTCCACAGAGAACTTGCACCAGTTCATTTCAAATAGGTGGTGATGGAGGTGACTGGTAAAACAGCCCCACATTAATATAGACTTTTCACAGGTTATTGAAAATTTAACAAGTGTCCCTTTCAACTTCTATTCTCTCCCCACTTCCCCCCCTCCCTTTTTAGTCTCTCTCTAACTCATTCTCCATCAGTATCTCTCGCCCACCCTGCCTTCCTCATCTTCCTCTTCATCCCCACTCCTCCGTCATCACTCCTCCTATCTCTCCACCTCCTCTCCACCTCCGCCTGTAAAGAAGACAAGGAGGAATTCTTTCCGTCGTCCGGCAGTCGTGTGCCATGATGTCATCGCAGTGGTGACAAGGCAGACAGTAAGCAGAAACACAAAACCACGCCAGGCACCTGACCCCAACACACACACACACACACACACACACACACACACACACACACACACACACACACACACACACACACACACACACACACACACACACACACACACACACACACACACACACACACACACACACACACACACACACACACACAAACACAAACACAGGCTCTCGCTCCATCCTAAGACCACTTAAGGCCCCTCGCTTTATCAGAAACACTAAGGCCTGGTCTTAGATCACCCACATATTTTTCTCTCACACAAACGCACACACACACACACACACACCCACACCCACGGCTTCCTGTGTGTGCTGCGTTGTCTCTTTCATGCTGTAACACATAACTGCAATCTTCAGTGTGTGTGTGTGTAGGTGTGTGTCTTACAGTGATAAGTGTATGTCTCTGTTATGACAGCATGTGTTTCTATGTGTGTCTTTGTGCTTATAAGGATGTACTTATAATTCAAGTGTGTGTGTGTGCATGTTCGCAGGTTGTCTATGAGTATTCAAGGCTTATTTCTGTGCATTTCTATGTGTAAAATTGAAGTGTGTCTGTGTGTGTGTGTAAAGTAGATTCAGTCCTGTGTGACATTGGCCAGTCTCTGTCTAAGACAAACACAGAGCTATTTTAGAAATAATCCCCCCTCTCTCTGCTCTCTGTTTCCGACTGAACAAAGCAGCCCCTCCATTGTTTTTCAGTGACACTGTCTGCTCTGGTTATACAGGGGGCCGCTTGTAGGACACCAGCGTTTACTCTCTAACCCCTGTAGGACGTGGTGCGTGTCTAGCTCGACCTCATTTTTGCAAGGGGCGGTTTTCGCGCCGCACGCTGACCTTCAGAGAAACATTTCCCCAAACGTTTTAAATGCTACATAAACGACGAGGAAGTTGTTTTCCTCCCCGAAACCAATTCAACCCTTTTCAGACCAATTCTGAGAGAATGATTGAGTTTTGAGGTGAGTTAAATCAGCGGGTTCGGCTAAAAAATGCAGTTCTGCAATGATTATATTTACTTTAATCAGGAGCGATGTGAGCTTTGGTTTGCTTTAGACAAAAACAGACAGGCCGAGTTGCAGGAATTTGTTATTTATCGGTTTCATTCAGTGATTAAAAGAATCTGGATCCCACAATATCACAAGTTCTGCTGAGCTGGAGCAGGAGCTCAACGTCCCTCTGGACAATTGTTTGAATTTAATCTTTGACCGAAAACATTCTGACTCAAGAAAAGATAATTCAAGGTGTAGAGGGGTTCTTAAAAGATGACAGGAGAGGGGAGTGAGGGGCGGCCACCTGGATACAAGCTGAGGTCAGATCAACCTTAACCATTAAAGTTTTTTTCTAGCTTTTCCTTTAAAAATTGAAAATGAAAAAGGTTAACAGAGAGAGAGACAGAGAGAGAGAGAGAGAGAGAGAGAGAGAGAGAGAGAGAGAGAGAGAGAGAGAGACGGGAATATTCTTTACAAAGTGAATAGGAGAAAAAGGGGATTTTAGAACGAGAAAAGAGCTGAAGAGAGATGAGGAGAAGACTAAGATACAGGAGGGCACAGCTGGCTCTCAGTGGTAGCTAATGCTGCCTGGAGGCACACACACACACACACATGCTAACACAAACACACACGCTAATACATACACGCACACACACCTCGATGGCTCTGGTGTTCATGACTCTGCATCATCTGCTTGTATGTGTGAAGACAAAATTAAACCATTTCTGATTCCTACCCCTGTTTTCACCACCACCCTGTCTCACACTCACTCACTCACTCGCGCACACGCATGCTCGCCACACACCCACACACTTTAGTTTAGTTTATGGCTCTCCAGAGTGGGCCCCTACAGAGTAATATTTTTCTCTCAGCTGACAGCTTCTGTCCTAGGGCAGACAACTAGCCAGCACCGGGCCTCGATCCTGCTCTCATCTACACCACGGTGACTCTCTCTTTCTCTGCCTTATACACACACACACACACGCACACACATGAAAACAAACATGCACACACACGTGTTGAAGGTGTAAACTGCTCCTGATGCCTCACATCTTCAAATAGTGAGAGAAAGGTACCAAAGTAAGAAACTAAGCAAGAGGAATGAAGCTAGAGGCTTCTCTTTAAATTTTTAACCACCTTTGAACACACACACATGCACGCACACAGACACACACACACACACACACACACACAAACTCCTTTATGGCTCTACGAGGGAAAAGAGAGCAATGAATACACAGATCAGAGCAGGTTTTATGAAACATTTGTTCGTGCTGGCCTGCCATATGTGCAGCATCAAATCAATGATAGCCAATAAAGCCCTGGTTTATAGTAAACCATCCACTGCTGCTCTTTCTCCTGCAAACGCGCCGACACAAAGCTCCGTCGGATCGTAACAGTTCGAGAAAATGATTGACACCTTCCGCCGTTGTTATGGGCATTGAAAACGTTAAGATTGCTCTTGAGGGGCTACATGAAACACATGAAAGGGATAATGGTACAATTGAAATACAGGCTAATGATAAAATGATTATCAAGAATTACAGCTAATGGCCTCTTCTGCTTTTATTCATTGCCAAAAGCCAAAATGTGTTTGTGATCTGGAAACTTTACTTGTTTATTATGTCGGAGGAGGCCGTGTAAAAGGGATTTGCATAAAGAAGCCCGGTCGTGATTTGGCAGAAGATTTGTTTTATCTTTGACTAATGCTCCTTTGACTAAAGTAGCCCGTTGTACAATGTATAATAATACAATGTGAACAGAAGGGTTTTTTGGGTGAGATCTTTCTGAAAGCTGACTTGTGTGTGTGTGTGTGTGTGTGTGTGTGTGTGTGTGTGTGTGTGTTAACCCTATCGTGGAAGTGGGTCAGAGATGCTGGACATAAATGATTTAGTATGGAGAGAGATGAATGAGAGACCATCAGAGAGAATTGGAAAAAGTGAGAGAGCGAAAAAGAGAGTTAGGGAAATAGGTTAAAGCTGGTGCACAGGATAAGTGTGTGTGTGTGTGTGTGTGTGTGTGTGTGTGTTTGAGAGGGAGAGAAAAGCACCCCTCAAGGAGCTGTTGTACATCAGAGAGGCTTAAAGAAAAACAGCAAGAAGGCTTACACTCACACACACCCCACTCACACACACACACACACACACACACATTGACAGAAAGAAACAGCACTGACAGGAAAGGGAATAAAATAACTGGAGGATTTGGAGGGAAAACAAATCAAAGAGACGTGAAGGGGGAGAGAGGAACGGATAGAGGGAGGGAGGGATGGAGTAAAGGAAAGGGGAGGCCGAGAGACAAAGGCAGTAAGAGGATGAGGAGTGAGAGAGAGAGGGAGAGAGAGAGAGAGACAGAGGAGGGCAGGTGGGACTACTGCTTGACAGAATGAGGATCTGTTCTTGACACATTTACCCTTTTTCTCGCTGACTTTTTTCTCTACAAGAAACGCTGGCTTCCCTCGTTCCCCCACCTCCTTCTCTCTCTGCCTGCAACTCTCTCTCTCACACACACACACACACACACACACACACATTTAAAAACACACTGTGACTAATAAGAAAGGTGTAAAAATGCATTATCCATGGTCTGTGGGAGTTTGCTCTTTTCATGGGACCACACACACACACACACTAAGAAGTGTGACTAAAGATGCAGCTTTGTCTTCACTGCGGCTCCTTACAGTAAATCAATTTCTACGCCTTGCTACAGAGACCAAGACATCTGCTTACAATCTGTCAGCGCAAGCTCACTCCTGTACCTTGAACCAGTCACAGAGCCGGACACCTGCGACTCACACACACGTTCGTCAAAGCATCAGAGATACGCGCCAACCGACAACATGACAGTGGCAGATCTGTGAAATCCATAGATATTCTCTGTCGTACACCTCAACTCTGTGATTCACTGAGATGCTTTTGATTGTCAGTGGGTTCAGGCCAACAAGGGAAGCTGGATGCAACTTCACACCTTCGAAAAGGTGCAGTAAAATCAAGGAAAGCTGCTTTCAGACACACACTGAGGTCTGGATATCTTTTCTGGAGGGCTAGTGATGACGTCTCTAATGCACAATGGATGCAGAAGAGCATAAAATAAATAAAAAGACTTTGAATATCTCAATCACAAGAGCTGACCATCATGAAAACGCAGAAAGAGAGAGAAAGAGTGTCATGGGTTAGTTTTACACTATTAACTGTCAAATTAAACATGTGCATATTCTGCATAATAACTCTGGATAATTCTTGATAATATTAGATATTAAAAAGTTAAATATATATGAGCAATGATTGAAAAACGAATATAAACAATAATATCAGGGCAACAATCAAAGCAGCATGCCACTGGCTTTGCATTTTGGGTAGATTTACAACAAATCACATTTACCTTCATCTGTCTAAGATTGAATCTAACAAGGCCAAAACTGCTTCCTGATTTTTTGTTTTAATGCAGTGAAGCTTCTACATTTCAACAGTAATTTTCACCATCTTTAAAAGCTATAATCTCAAGTTTCAGAGCAAGTTAAAATAAAAATGACAGATTCACATTTCTCAGAGTTTTGATGAAGCATGAACAAAGTCCACCGTTAATATTCTAGATGTTTCATTTAATTCATCATGTATGATTACGTGCTCAGTTTCTTTGCTCGCTGACAACGAGCCAATTTTCCGATTCAGGAGAATAAAGTCTGACGGAATCTTTACAACCTGAGATGATTGATAACTGTGATTATGTCCCTGATGTAATCGCCGTCAGTTAATAACTCTCGTTCTCACTCAATCTGATGTCTTCCTTGTTCACTCTGTCTTTTCTGTGCATTTAATGAGCCAATCACAAGTCTGCCACTGGTCCGTCCTCTTCTCCCTCTGCCTGTCTGTCTTCTAGACTTTTATTATTTCCAAAATAGATATGTAATTGTTTGGCAATCAAAACGTACAATCAGAGGGTTTTAAAAAAAATAAATGCTTGTCTTGTTTTCTACTTTTTGATACATTTTCCCTTTTCCTCGCTCCCTTTCCCTCTTTAATTGCTGTTTAATGATCTGTTTGATGGCCTGGCACGCACAACCTGCAATCACTTGAGGTAAACAGGCGGGTTTTTGGTTTTGCCGCATCCTTTTTTACTTTATCTGTTCTTTCTTTCCACTTGTTTCCTTTGGTCCTGATGTGTTTGGTCGCTGTCCATGTCCCTGAACATTTCCCCCTTGTTCTAGAGTCTTTGTCCTCGTTTCAAATCTCGCCCCCTTTTCCCTCTTTTTGGTTCAGTCGACTTCATTGGTGCAAGCGCACTGAAATCCGTGTGCAGATTACACATTAAATAAGGAGGATAACAATGCACATTATAATGCAAAAAGTCAGAACTAAAAAAAAATGTCTTTCTCTGTCCCATAATCAGCTGGAGATCACTGGTTTACGAGGCTTCAGAGACGTTCAGAAAACCCTGTTATTTAAATACAACTTCTAACTGCAGCACATCTTTTATTGCTTCTAAATCTCCCTCAGTTGCTCACAAGGGAGAAGAGAGAGAGAGACAGAGACAGAAAAAAAAAATTCAAAGAGGACAGAGGAAGGCAGCTCGAGACGGAGGGAAGAGGGCGAGCGAGCAAGGCAAGTGCACAGAGCGCATGGAAGATGGCAAGAGAGAGAGAGAGACGTGCAGCGAGGCGGCCTGATGTGAGCTCGTAGGACTAGTGTCAGAACCACGTGCCCTCTTTTTGTCAAACTAAGCTTCCAACGTGTCTGACACACACACGCACACACACATACGCACACACTCGCTTTGGCACAGTGTGGATTAATATCATTGCCGTCTGAGGGGATCAAAGCGTGTCTCTGTGTTTAGTGCGCCGCCATAAGCATGTGTACATGCATTTGTGTGGGAGAATGTATTTTAATGCATGTTTTTAGAAATATATTTGTATGTGTGAGTGTGAGAGAGTGTGTGTGTGTGTGTGTGTGTGTGTGTGTGTGTGTGTGTGTGTGTGTGTGTGTGTGTGTGTGTGTGTGTGTGTGTGTGTGTGTGTGTGTGTGTGTGTGTGTGTGTGTGTGTGTGTGTGTGTGTGTGTACGTAATTCTCAAACATTCCTCCGGGAGTGAAAGCTTCTAAGACATCATGCTTTCTTGTCTGGTTTTGTGAGTGACTGTCTGTGTGTGTGTGTGTGTGTGTGTGTGTGTGTCTATTTATTTTTCTGAAGGCAACATGTACTTCTATTGTTAGTGATGGGATAGCTGCTGTGTGTGTGCTCATGTGTGGGTTATTTGCACATGTAGTGATATTGTTAGTGTTGGCTGTCTGACTGTCAGGAGCAGAACTCTCGTCCAATCGACATACTCACACACACGCACACACACACTCACTCCATTGATTAGATTCACGATGTAGTGACAAAAGTGAAGACAGAGACGGAGAGAGAGAAATACAGCCTTCCGGACAGAAATCACTCGATAATGACGTTTCCAGACAAATGTAGGCTGCAGAGTGGAGGACAATGGATGGAAAGAGGCAGGGCAGGCAGGATGCAAGCAGCGAGAGACGAAAACAGGAGGATGGGAGCGATGGAGGACAAGGAATGCCAGAGCGAGGGATGCAGTGGAGGGAGGGACGGCAGGAATGAAGGGAGGGATGGCTCGCGGAAGGGGTGCGGGGGGAGAAGAGGTTTGAGGTTTGGAGAGGGAGGCTGGGAGGGAGATAAAACAGAGAACAGAGCAGCAGAAGAGAAATAAATTGAATTTATAGTGTTCACCTTGAGGCATCAGACAAGGCTCTAACGGGGCAGACGTTCTTCATTCTCTAATTGTGCACGCAGTTCAAAATACAGTGCGGGTAAACAGACTTCCTGTAGTCAAGGTTGTCCGAATTCTTCCACACACCCAGCATGTGTGAGAGTGAGACAACAGGAAAAACAGCAGGGCACCTATACACACACAACTGAAAACAACAAGCATTGATACTTATATGTATCTTTCTCTCCTTTAAATCTACAAAAAGCTAATTTTTTAATAAAAATCACTCTTATAGTCACACAGAGGATCCTGTTCCAATTTATACAAACAGTCAAATTTGCTCAATAAATCCCCCCCCCCGATACTTGACTAGCACATGTTTCTTTCAGCCTGAGGCAGCCTCCCACATGCAGATAGAGAAACTAGATTTATTTTCCCACTACCAAGACAAACAAAAGTAATGTGACTCACTTTGTTGCCTGCTGCTCGAGGCCTTGACCATTAGCCTCGTACCAAAAAATCATCCAGTGCCTCCATGCCCCTGTTTCTGCCCAATAGGGACTTTTCATTGGGATTCTTCTGTGTTTTTAAAGCATCATTAACAACATAACAACCTCACAAGTAAACTGATTCATTCCGATTGTTTTTTAAATATTAAGTTTTTGTCTGGTAAAAACGCAGGAAATTAAATTGACAGTTTTGTGACAAAGGCGAGGAAGGACGTTGCGTGAGATAAGTGGTAATATATTCAATATACACTGTAGTCTGAAAGATTGATGGATGAACGGAAGGAGCGAGGGAGACAGAGATGGAGGTAATATAATTTCTTCAGGATATCACGCAGTTTTGTTGGCTCGCCTGAGTTGTTGTTGGACAGCTGTCTTTCTCCTCTTTGCTCTCCCTCCTTTCCCCTCGGCCAAAAAAGCATTTCTGCTTCTTTTCTTTCATTTTATTATCCTCCTACTGTCTCCCTCCCCCCAAAAAGAAATTTGTAACTCTTGCCCTGACCTCTTTGCATGCGTTTCTTCTCTTCGTTGTGTCCACTGTGTGCTCCCCTTTCTCTCCTCATCCACTTCTTTGTCCTCTCGGAGTCTGTTCAGATATCCAAGCCAAATTGTAAGTGATATCCAACTAATGTAATAGACTATTTTGAAATCCATCCCTTTTTAAATTAATTTACACAAACGATTTTGTGTTCGGATAAGTAAAACATGAACTTCCTGTGATATTCCTTCCCTGGAAATCCAAACGTACTTCTTTCAACACTGGAAAATGACTTCAGTAAATTCTAATAAAACTGTCACTGTCACATTTGCTATAATAAATCAGCACATTTCATATATAAAATCATCAAAAGCGAAACTATTGTTGTAAACCCAGTTTACAACCTCCACAAATCAAGTTCTGTTCAAAATGTGCTCCACGTCTGTTTGGGTCATTTCGCCCTGAACAAAGTTTCTCAGGCAAAGCTGCAGGACAAGGTTTCAAACTGCAAACGGGGTTCTTCAAATTCCATCTTGTGTTTGCCAAATTTATAATCAATCATGTGAGAGTTAAACTGCTTCATTTTAGTTGAGTGTTTACTTGCTTGCAGTGTTGAAATTTCCACGCTGAAAGGATGTGTTCTAATCACGCTCAGTGAGGTAAGTGCAAGCAACTGTCATCATGGCAAGAACTACTTGAAAATATATCTGAAATGTTCTTTTCATTACAACCCAACTTACAGCCATGTTTCTTTTGGACGGATTCTCCCTCATCCAAATCAAAGGTATAAGTAGAGACCTTCTGATCTTAAACTGTACAAATAAAACCAACACGACTTGTCTCGTCTGTGTCCTAAAAAAACACGTTTTAGAAGATTATTGTCTCCTCTTGAAATCCTTTCAAAGCCAACCAAAATCTTCTGTGCGTATGTTTTACATTAATCAAGTCTCGTCGGACAAGCGCCGCATTGAGTGCTACGGCTCCACAAACCAGACCTGCCCGTAACCACACCAGAGACGTACAGTAAACGTGTCTGCGTGTGAAACCGACATGAGAAGAAAGACGAGAGAGAAAGAGCGGGAGCGGTGCGGCGGGGTGTAGATGTGTGTCGGACGTCAGTGGAGAATAAAATGAGCCTTAATTCATCCAGATTGGGATTTCAGACCTGACCCCCCCCACTGTTACACACACACACACACACCGTCAGCGCATTCCTCTGCACCGACACCTGCTTACCCTAAACTCTCCAAACACATGACGACACATGTGCACACACGAGGCTGGGAAGAGAACGAGCATGTCCGTATTTAATGTATATCACAAAGAAAATATGCCTGTGTGCTTTATGAGCCTGCTTGCATGTTTGAGGGTCGCTGCAGATGATTTATCAGTGGGAACAGTCGCATGTTGGAGCCCTGCAGGGCAGATGTTGTTGTCTGTGTGTAGTTCTGTCTGTGTATTTTCCTGTCTCTGGATCAGAGTGTTTATAGTGCGGCTCTACTTAGATGTTAATAGTGGGTATTTGCATGTTTGTGGATGTGTGTATCCCAGAATTTTTTATTATATTATTGTGTGTTGTTGGACAAATACAGAAACACACCAAGGAACGAAGTGTGTTTGTGTGTGTGTGTGTGTGCGTGCGCGTGTGTGAGTGTGTGTGTGTGTGTGTGTGTGTGTGTGTGTGTGTGTGTGTGTGTGTGTGTGTGTGTGTGTGTGTGTGTGTGTGTGCGTGTGTGCATGTGAGTGTGTGGCAATAAGAGGAAGGAGGAAACAAGAAAAGAATAGAAAAAGAAACAGATGGTCAGTATGTGTGCTCTTGCAGCTGTATTCTGAATATTTCTGCACGGGAGTGTGTGTTAATATATTCTATGTCTGTTCCAGAAACCTCGGAAACATGCCGTATCATATATCATGTCTAACAGTAACATTAAACCTTACACCAATGTAGAACTGGGCAGCAAATCAGACATCAAACCCCGAAGAGTAACGGCCGCCTGCGTGCACGGAGACAGTTTCATGTGCATTACACTGAGATATATGGACACACAGGACACAGCCACCTTAAACATCTCGTGTTTTACATGTGGGAGAAAGCCAGAGAGAAATGACGTCTTCGCTGACCGAACCCTAATGTCCTGTGAAAAATATGAGCGGTGGCGTCATGCACATTACTCACAGCGAGACAACCAGCAGCTACCTGAAACATCTAAACTTCTCACTGAGGGTTTGCTGAGAAGAAAATAGACTACATCCCAGATATGTGAGAAGCATATCCTACTGCGGCCTGAAAAAGATCATGAATTATGCAGAGGCAGAGCTGGAGAGCTGGAGAGCGCCGTGCTTTCTTTCCAGTAAGTTGTTAAATTATCACATATGAATGTGACAATTCGTCTGCAGGGGGATTCAAGCGGAGCATTTCAAAGAGGAATTCCCTCTGTGTTTTCGGGTGAGTTGCTATTAATCAGAAAACCACAGACGACACGAGCGGAAACAGAAGAAAATAGAAGCTTTGGCAGCAAAAAAAACGCGAGTGAGGAGAAAAGTGCTGGCCAACGCAGACAAGCATACCAACAGTAAATAATTGATATCCTAAAAACGTAAGTATGAGCTCAGAGAGGGAAAAAGAGAAACAAACTTTTCTACAAGGCCTGCCGCCAGAGAGTTTAAGATTTAAAGTGAAGGAAAAGGAAACTTTTTGTACCTCTTAATCTACCCGTCTACAGATGTACTATTTCGTACGTCAATAAATTGGCCCCAATAAGGACACAAATTAATCTAACCATCCTGAATATGACGCACGGCGGTGAATATGACTAAAAGTTAACTTTTTGCTTTAGTTCTATTGGGTAAAAACACAAGTGAGGTTGTGTCAAGTCAAGCTTATTTATATAGCACATTAAAAACAACAGGAGATGAGCCAAAGTGTCTTAGAGTTAAAGAAATACAAGTTTGGACGAAAAAAGGACTAGAAGGGGCAAAGATGGAATCCTTATATATGCAAGAGAGAATGTATTTGCAATCACACGATGAATATATGCATAATTCACACGTACAGTATCTGTCACATAAGAGGGCAGCGCCGTGTGTGCAGCTGCTGCAGAAGCACCAGAGACAGGCAGCGCAGTAAACATCTGGATCTCTGTATGATCCAGTGGAAACACAGTCAGAGTTCAGAGTATATACAGTCAGTGTGCCGCAGGGACAGAGAAGTTAAATGATAGCACAGATTGCACCGCCCGCTGGAGACTGATAAATCTAATCATGCATGTGGTCTGTGTGTGTGTGTGTGTGTGTGTGTGTGTGTGTGTGTGTGTGTGTGTGTGTGTGTGTGTTTGCATTTAGTTGCATTGTGTGTGTTGAGTAAGGGAGCATGTATACGTGTAATTCGCCTGTGTTCCTGTATAAATATTCATCATGGAGGCAATATCCTCGGAAAAGGAAGCGTGGACATGTCCAGACACAAATAAGACAATCAAGCACACGTCTATCTGTGTATCTGTGTGTGCACATGTGATACACACACACACACGCACACACATAAATTCACCCATGGAAACAAGGCCACGCATTCTGAAGCGCTGATGCCTGTAATAATCGCACGGGTTGTTACTACGGTGATAAAATGGCCAATAACTTGCTCACCTGGGCTGTGAATGGACATACGGCTGGACCAACACACACACACACACAAACACACTTTATATCTCTCTCTTGATGCAAAGAAATTCAATGATGCTAGAAAATGTCAAGGAAAGAGCGCAGGAAACCTAAATCACAGTGCATACCCTCATTTTCCCATGATGCCATGATGCCCCACAGCGTGTTTAAACAGGCAGGACATGCTAACACGGACATTCTTCTTGGCTTCGATTTGTTCGATTCGTTCCACTAAATTACACCACATTGTAAGGTCTCGGCGAGGATGTAAAACAGCACAAAATACGGAGAATCAATGGACTGCTGGACTCCGTTTAGCTGCACTTAAAAACGCAAACCCATCTATTAAAATTGCATTCAATTTTTACACTGATGTACTGTGTGCATGTGTGCATGAGTGTGTGCGGTGTGTCTGTGCAAGCAATCAATCATTTGAAGAGTTGTACAGCGGGAACATGGTTATTGCATTAGCACGCTACTTAGGTCTATGACTTTAAAAGTGCAGGGAGAAAGAGAGAGGAGATAAAAGAAGAAAGGGACGAGAGGAGGGCTGAGAGGAGAGTTGATGAGGTGTGGGGTGAAGATCATCACGAGCACTGGGAACCTTCCGGGAACACTGAGGCGACAAGGGAAACTACTGGAGATATCATAAGAGTTGCTAATTTGAGGGAAAGTGTGAAAGGTCAAGTCTGACTTTGAGAGATGATAACTGGTTGGAAATGTTAATGTACATAAACCAAGAGGCGAGAACAGCCAGTGAAACACTAGAGGACTATTAGGACCATGTTGAAGAAGCAAAATCTGAGATTTCAAGAATAAAGTATGAAGTAGTAATTTTAGGCTACGTGTGATTTTACAGGGGGAATATCAGAAGACCAACCTGTGGCCTGCATTAAAATGAGGAATGATAGGCTGAAATTGAGTTATACTTTAATATAAGTTTCATAAATAACGTTATACTTAATCTTTTGGCTCATCAGTACCACATTAGGCGATTGTAAGTATCTAGAATTCAGAATGATTGAGTAAGAAAATGTCTATTCCTAAAATAGGACATTTAAATGAATGTAGGAGCCAGAGAGAGAAACCTTTTGGGATAACTGGAAGTTGCTGTTGAGCTGGTTTACCTGTTGACATTAAAATAAAAGTAATGAAATGTGTGTTTCTGTGTTCTCACTTCATCTCCAGAACCTCCTCCAGGTGCTTCCGCCTCTCGGCCCGCAGGGCGGTCAGGTGACCTTCCTTCTCGGCCAGTGAGAGTTGAGTCGATGACAGCCTGGCCTTCATCACATCCAGTTCCTGTTTCACCCTCTCCATGGCAACCAGCAGGTCCTCCACCTGACACACACACATTAGAAAACATTACTTTCTCATGTCTTCCACTTTTAAATCGTCAGCCTTAATGTATATTTATTGTTTGGTTGTGTGTGTGTGTGTGTGTGTGTGTGTGTGTGTGTGTGTGTGTGTGTGTGTGTGTGTGTGTGTGTGTGTTTGTGTGTGTGTGTGCATGTGCATGTGCGTGTGTGTGCATGTGCATGTGCGTGTGTGTGTGTGTGTGTGTGTGTGTGTGTGGGTGTGTGTGTGCGCTTTGACATATTTTTAAATGAAATGCTTTGTCGCAAATCATCAAACATTTCATTCTTTCCTTGTTGTTTTCTCTCATCAATGTTCCTCTTTCAGCAAGTTATTTAAACACACACATGCACACTTTGAATCTGTGGTGCTGAAGCAGAAAGAAAGAAGATCAAAAACATCAAACCCAAAGACAACAGAAAAGGATTTAAACTATTTAAAAAGGAAACATTTGTTTTAATTGCTCGAAAAAAACAGATGGTATCGGCAGAAAGAAAAAGTAGAAACTCTGAACAGAAGCTGAATCTGAAAGCAGCTGTTCACAAAGAAACTGGGACAAGGACAAAATAAAGAGTCTTCCCTTTAGAATAATAAAAAAATGAGGCCAGGCCTTTAATTCAAGGTGGAGGATCTTTCTCAATGTTCATGGATTTTTACTATTTCCTTCACTTTTTAATTCTTTTTCCAAGACTTCTGCTTTCCCGTTCTGTCAGAATTCCTCCCCACCAATTCCAAAGTGGCCAATAGACTTTCCTTGAATGAACTGGATGTTGGCTCTTTAGACATCATTGAGATTCTGTCGTCCTGTATCTCCCATCATGATCTCCAGGTGGTTCAAGAAGATTCCACTGAGAGGTTACATTTTTTAACTTCTGACTTTAGTGCACCACGAACATTCGGACCTCAAGTTATTATTTGAGCTATTTTTTCTAACTGTATCTCCACAGGCCTTTAATAAGGATAAAACTGACTTATTATCTTCACCAAGGAGGTTGTGATTTCTGTTGTTCATTAGCAGGATTGTACGAAAACACTTAAAGGGTTTTTTTTACATGCAGATTTGTAATTTTTTATCACTTTCTTTAAAATTGTGATAATTGTTTTTAAACATATTCACCAATTTGATTCCTAAACACAGTCCTAAACAGAGGTAAATCAAGATCTGCACATTAGTCCTAGAAAAAAAATATTAATATGTTGATAAAGAGAAAGAAACTATTCCTGAATCCGCCCCTTAATCCGCATCTTCACCAAAGTTTAACGTGTTCTTCCCAGACCCCATCCCTCCACCAGTTTGTGTGTAATCCTGCTAGATCTAGTCCAACAACAAACAAAGCCTCCTTGGTGAAGGTAAAAAGCCATTACAGAAGTTTTTATATCCTTCAGTAAAATAAAAAGGTGACAGAATGGAATGAAAAGTGAAGAATGAATGGTGAACATATAGAAGTGCCATTTGGGATGTTTGTTTGTTACCTTTGACCACCTAAAGCCGGCTGTGGTGAACTCATGAAGTGGAATGTGAGACAGCTGCGTACAAAAAAGCAGAGAGAGAGAAAGACAGGAGAAAAGAGAGCAAGGGAAGGGGGTGTTGACAGTGAGGGGGGGTCCAAAATGGATGTGAGACAGAAGTAAGGAAGGAAGAAGAGAAAAAAGGAGTACAGAAAAGGGGAAAGAACAGAAGAGGACATAAGGGGGAAAGAGAAATAAAAGTTGAGGTAGCAGGATGGATGTTGAAAGGTATGGAAGTGTGAAGAATGAAGAGGGCCCAAATAAAGGTGAAGAGGAGATAAGAGAGATATGTACAGGGAGGAGAGGCAGAGAAAAAGAGAAAAGTTGTAAGAAATGCTCAAGTGCAAAAAACAAGCCGTACAGCAAAGACGGAAGACAGGGAGACAAATAGTCAGATGAAAGAAAGTGCAGACAGTGCAGTAAGTTGCACAGAGCAACACAGGCAGTGTTAAAACTGCAATTCAAACGAGACACAAAGAGGAGGAGAGGTTAGGAGGGAGAAGAGGGAACCGATGACAGGAACCTAAAGGGAAAGAGAAAGGGAGACAGACGAGAGAAAAGCCTTTGGCCGACATCAGAGATGTAGAGACTGAGGGATGGAGGGATGCAGGGAGGGTTGAGGAGTGACGGGGCCTGGCTGGAAAAGAAGGAGAGGAGGAGGAGAGGAGGAGGAGAGGAGGACAGCAACCCCTTCAGTCTTCTGAACAAGTGTGTGTTTGTGTGTAAGAGCGACTTCAAACGCAATCGAGTGAAAGAAATTAAAGAAGAAGAAAGTGCACCGGGTTCAACAATTAAAATTATGTGGTTAATAAAAAAACGGAAAGCTGGAGAGCAGAAGACAGATGGAGTGTGTCACTGTTGACTCACTACTCTGTCTCACACACACACACCTTTCTTGACCACATGTACACTAGTGACTCATGGCAAGCAGAATAGGTCGAATATAATTTCATGTGGTCAACAATTTTTGCTGCCCATGGAACAAACACACACGCGCACGCACACACAGGAGCTGTCAATAAATGGCTGCATATCAATGGTGTGCGGCTTGTGTGCTTGTCCCCGGTTGCATCTGTGTGTATGTGTGTGTGTGTGTGTAAATGCTATAAAAAGAAACGCGTGTTCTTTTACACACGCCGTCCTCATTAAGGTCGGAAATTGTCTCTCCCTCTGTCATCATTTTATGAATCATTATGTGAAACGTTAATTGCAATGACGTGGTCGTAAAACAGGGCCACAAAAATATTTATTTATAATTTGACTTGTGTATACCGAGACACCTTTCCCGTTAGAGAGCCGTGTCCCTCTGGCGCCCGCTGAATGCCATGTTGTGCCCAGTACGTGCACTGTTTAAACAGCAGTTAGCACTTCTTTCCGCCATGTTTGCGCGTCTGGAGCAATGTATGTATGTGGACCACTGTCTTGTGTATTACTATCCTGTCTGCGAGTGTTGGGCGCACACACACGTGTATGTGCGCGTTTGCGTGTGTGTGTGTGTATGTGTGTGTGCGCTGAAAGGCTGAGTTAGCGCTGTTGATGTTGGGTGAGAGCTTGGCTGCCATCTCCACTCGTTCACCACACGCTGACGTTCCAGCTCCTTCCTCCTTCACTCAAGCATTTGAGTAGGAGGACGCTCTCCAGCACCCTGTCCTGGCCTAAATGGCCTCGATTCTGTCTAATTAAAGCTGCCACTTCTGGCTTTTTCAAGTATTTCTATACAGCGCTGATAAATTAAAAGTGATAGCTTGGCACAAATGGCTCTAAACAAATTAAACCGCAGTCCTCTTCAGGAGGATAAACATGTTGGAAGGGACTTTTTCATCTTTCCCTCACTTCACAATCTTCGAGGTTTAAGGCTCTGTTGTATCTTTGTTTTGGGACGTTAAAATCACACCATAGGTTACTACTGTGTGAAACGTTTTGATTAAATTGTTCCAGTAACTATGGAGGCACGGGAAGATAAAAGTGGCCTCTGTGTATTTTTGCTTGTTCGTGAAGAGCCGTGAGTGCGAGTCGGATTAGTCTCCAATAAAAAGACGGCAAATTAAAAGAGAGAGAATCGTGTTTTTATTGTATATTTACTCCTGGTGTAATACTGATATACAGTATGTACTGTACAATTAATTAAATACAAAAGTAGAAAGGGGAAATTAATACTTCAGAGAGCGTATTGTCAAACTGTGATGATATAGTCAGTGTTCATTATTTTAACTCTGATTAAAAAGGCTTGAAATGTATTTCTCATGCGTCCAATTTCCAAACTCCATCTCTTTCTTTCGTTACATGTTTATGGCTGTTTAATTTAAATCTGAAATGTCCATCCCTCGTCCTATTGTTAATAGCACTTGATCCTGAAGCTGTGCACAGTCACAAGGTTTTTGTTTTAAATTTAAATTGAACAGCTCCACTGGTTCCTAAACCAAAGGAAACAACAGAAACAAAAGCCAAGGGTCCAATTTTAGGCTTTGCTTATAAAACATGTTCAGGTAAGTTCCTGAAAAGGTCCCTGAGCTCCTAGTAAAGTTAAAATGGTTGAAACTAGCTATGTTTTAAATATGCAAGTGATCGTGATGTGAAACAACATGAAATCGAATAAAATAAAAGTGTTCTCTAAAGCACTGATCAGTACTACATACAGATTGGCTTCCCGTGCTTGCTCAAACCCTTCATCAAAGCTGCATGAATTCAAATATCCAAGTCCAATATGCTATTTCTTTTCGGTTGCATCATTACATCAAAAGGGAAATCGGACCTGTTATGTGCATCACTTAACCGTGTTTGTCTGTAGTACTTAGCAACTCTGAAAACTTCAGGATCTAGACATGAATTGGAAATAAAGCTCTGTGATTTTTGGACGTGCCTTTTTGCACACGGAGCAGAACAAAGCTAAATTTGTCGCGTAAGCCTCGTTTCACCTTCAGTGCATGTGCCACGTGTCAGGCTCCGCCCATCCGCCACGTCTCTTTTTCATACATCCGTCCACGGGTCTATGCTCCTAACCCTACCTGGAACTTACGTCTGCCGGGGCGCTCATTAACATTTACCATGAATGAAGGCGTCAGCAAAATACCTCCAGAGTAAAACATCTGTTTGCATGCCTGTCTCTCCGTGTCTGTCCAGAAGAGGTCTGGTAAGTAAAGGCCAGTGAGGACGGCCAACATTTAGAGTCAGTAATAACAATGGAGTCCAGCCGGGGGTGCCAAGAGCTACAGCGGGCCATGTTTTCTCAGGGCAGTTTTCATCCTTAGAGCCCACGCTGTTTTTTCCCCCCACTTGTCAAAACCCATCTTGGCTCTGAGGAACATTTCCCATCTCTGTGGCCTTGTTAAGTCATTGGTGCCCAGGAGAACAACACACACACACACACACACACACTCCCACTGGTCTGAGGTTGAATCCACTGACCCCTTCCCTTCCACACCCCGCTTGGAGCTTTCCTACTGTCTCAATATAGATGCAACAGATTACAAATTGGAGTGGAGGAAAAGACGTTTGTGCGTCGCCGGCCGAGGAGGACAAAACACAAGCTGTTCTTTAAATAGGGACATGTTTACCTCTCCTCCAAATGAGGAGTGACTGGGCAAACACACATCCAGAGCCACACCTGAATGAGCTCAGTTGGCACGGGGCATGTGTGTCGCCGGCCACCATTAGCCACTTTTGGCATGGCGTTGTTTAGCTATGTCAAAAAGGCTTTTTATTTTGCCATTAAGATATTTGTCTGTGTGCGCTTTTGTTTGTCCGTCCAAATGTCCCCAAAAGACAGAAATGAGGACGATTGTGACCAGGTGAATAAAAAAAAAAGCAGCTTAAAGGGGTTGAGTTAAAGGAAAGATTTGGTTCACACATTTATTGGTTCGGGAAAAGGAATCGTAGACAATGCGGGTGTTGTGTGTTTATTAGCCATGGCGTGAGAGAGTACCTGTTTCTCGGAGTGGACGCGTGCATGCTCCTCCTGGGCGAGCACCACCTCCCGCTCTGTTGTGATCTGAACGCTTTCCCTCAGCGCCTCCTCCAGCTCTTCGATGCGGTCCTCTTTATGACGGAGGGAGTCCTACAGAGAGAAAGCGGGCAATGACAAGACAGTACAGAGTTTTAGAGTCGGTTAATGCAGCATTTATTAAAGATGGAGTCAATAAAAAAACAAATGGTGAAGGGAATATAAATAGTTTTGGGGGCCTTTGGTCACAGACAGTATTCATCCTGAGAGGAACATCTGCAAATCCTCCCAAAGGCTACGGAGACAATTCACTCCAAACCACAAATGTGAACCTCATGGTGATGCTAAAAGAAAAGTCAGGGGCTCAGGGGAAGTCAAAGACCATGAATGACAATAAAAGATTTTACAGCAATCCAGCCAAAAATGGTTGAGCTATTTTAGTCTGGACCCAAGTGATGGACGTGAACCGCTACGATGGCAAAGGCAACTAAAAACACAAAACGTGAATCAATTCCAGCCTCTCGAGTGTCAGTATTTGTGTGTTTTAAATCATTGTAAATTGATTATATTTCGACTGTTTGCTTTGATAAAACAAACTCTCTGACTCTGGTCAATTGTGATTACAGTTTTTCACCATTCTCTGACACTTACAGTTACTCTGAGCTCTAGATACTTGGAACAATATCTCTAATTCAGTGATGACCACTTTTGTGAGAAATGTATTTGATTTCAATAATTGCAATAACGTATATTTGGCAGCGTGGCTCTGTTCTGGGACCTCCCCACTTAAGGTTGGAACAGGCAGCAATGACAACACATGACAGTGATTGGGTCAAGTTCAGTTTGAAAGGAAGGTGCTGGTTTGGAGGTCGGTTGCAAAGTGGCTTTTCAGTGGAAGGAGGAAAAAGGGCAGGCAGCTAAAGCATCTTAAATAAAGTGCACAATATGAGCTAGGAATATTTGAAGCTTAGGAGGGGATCAGCTGGGCCATTAGGCCGGCATAAGGATCTGCTACTCACAGTGCACGTCTACTGGATTGTGGCTGTGGTTGACTTTGTGACCGGCCTGAACGAACGCTATGCTCAGTTTTCTAAAAGAGTTTTCTCCCCTTCGTTATCAAAAAGTTTCTTTATTTATTTGGGGTCCAAAAGTTATTTTGGGGACGCTTATGGGGATTGAAGCGTAGATTAGGCCCCAAAAATCACGAGGTGTACAAAACCATCCTTGATCTGACATCCACCACATCTGACAGTGTGTGTCCTAAGTTTCCCTGCAAAAGCAGCTTTCCCTGTCACATCTCGCCTAAGACCTCCCCAGAGTCAAAACCTTGGACACTCCTCATTCCGATGTGCTGCTTCCTGCGACTGGAACAAGCTGCAAAAAGACTCACAAATCACACAATCTGATTTCCATCTGCCTCCGAGGACTCAAGACTTCCCGATCAAGGAAAACGAATGAACTTCCCACCAATGCCCTATAAAAATAGAGCTATTTCTTCTTCCTGCCAGGCGACTTTCCTGGTTACAGTCGAATGGCTAACTGGTGGAGACAGGGTGGGACCCAGAGGATGAGACATTACAATTGGCCGTGAACAAACCTCCAGAACATCTCCAACACATGTGCTGTGAATCCGCATCCAGGTCCAACATTACTTGGTGTCTGACTATGCAGCGACGCAGACAGATCTTAATTGAATTAAATATTCTCATTGTTTGGAGTTAAATTCTCACTTGCATTCCATTAACCGTCCTCAGTGCTGGTTAAACACACACTAGTTATGGTTGTGACCGCTGCGGTCTCATAAGTCTGAGTGACTCACAGAGCTATCAGCTCATCACCTAACCACACGCATATGCACGAATGACAACTTCCAAACTGCTTAAGCAGAGGATCACTCATCGCCACAGGGAGCATACGCTGATTCGCGTGCGCACACACACGCACAGAAAGAGTGTTTTCATCTGCCTCTAATCAGAGGAGACCAATGAGGTTAACGATTACTGGAAGAGGAGACGCAGGGCGAAGAGGAGGATGGACAAGGGGAAAGAGGAAGTCAGGGAGGTTTAGGTGAAATTAAACGTAGTGAATTAGAGGTGAAAGGGAGGAAATATGAGGAGATATGAAGACAACCGCAGCCATTATCATCACCCGACACATGGCTGCTCATCTCGTGGTCACTAGACACCACAGCAGAAAATGAGGAGAAGCTCTCTCACCACAGGAAGCGTTAAAAACCCACAGCATTCATTTCATCGTTCGTGGTTGTCTCCTTTCCCCTCTAATCACCTCTCCTCTCATTTTATCAACCTCTTCTCCCCCTTTGCCTCTCCATCTTCCATCTGCTCGCCCTGTCAGTCATCCTCCTCAGTTACCCCGTCTCACACTCCCTGAGCGAGAGCTGCATCACGCGCGCGCGCGTGTGTGTGTGTGTGTGTGGTGTGTGTGTGTGTGTGTGTGTGAGTGTGTTTGACATTGCCTCAGGCTGCTCCCTGTCATAACTGTCACATTACGATGAAGCATTGTTGTGATAGCAGACAATATTCAAGGTAGGACATAGAGGAGGAGGAGAAAAACTTTTTCCTTTCTGACTTTCTTCACCCTCTCGCTTTACCCCTCCACTCTTACAGTTCCTTTCCTCCTCTTCCTCCCTCTTTCCTACCTGTATCTGCTGGGAGCTTTCATTCAGATTGTCCTCTCTCTTCTTGGCCTCCTCCATCAGCAGGGCGTTCTTGCTTTTCTCCTGCTGCTCCTTGTGCCTCAGGTTGGCCGCCTTTTTAGACTGGTCCTTCATCTGCCTGCAAACACACACAACACCCAAAAATCAATAGTTGAAGTCAATAAAGCAACAGATAAAGATGACACTCACTGTACAAAGATGTCGACAGGAGACGGAGGAAGATGAGGATGACTGCACACTGAGCTGTAAGTGTGAAGAGCAGCTTTAGATATACAAACATTACCTGGTAGTGATTCTGGATAAGTGGTATCTTCAATAAGACACAAAACTTTTGATCTAATCACAAATTGATCAATAAATTAAGAAAATCCAACAAGATAATATTATATGCATTTTAAACCTACACATCTTAGAGCATGGGTATTCAATTCAAATTACAGGTCCAGACAGAGAAGATTTCCACAAGCAAAGATCCAGAACCTAGTAATGTCTATCTAGTGTAATGGTTCAGTGCAACATAGAAAAGAAGAAGAATCAATCTAAAAGTGGAGGCTACGCTGAATTTAACACATGGACTTGGACCGTGGACTTAGTTAATTAAAGTAGACTTAACATCCAAGATGATGAATGTGCAAGTCCCTGAGTGATGTCCAACGAGAACATTTGCTGCAAATAGTGAATAACCCAAATAGAAGAATGGGATATTACTGGCAATGTCCACTTGTCCCTTGCAGACAATACATGAAGAACAGATCCAACACAATACGAAAAAAAACAAATTAGAAAATGTAGGAACTGTATTCTTTCCAGAAATGAGGAACATTTACATCTGGGAGCATTGTAGTGCTATATCCTTATTTAAGGTAGTGAAGCTGTTGAAAGTACCAGTTTTATCCTTTAACAGCATTGACATGAACCTGCCACAAAGACCCCACATGTATGCACACAAACAAACCGCAATACCAACTAAACGGAAATCACTGGGATCTACAATGCTGCCGGCTGACATTAAATATATCGAGTTAAACCGTCACATTCACAACACATTCAGGACACAGTACCTGCTTGTTCCGCGAAGAATAAAAGACACAGGGATTAACTGTTCTGTACGATACAGAGCAGATATAAAAATCCCTTGGGGCCAATATAATGTAAAGATCAGTGACTGAATTCAATGAAAAGCTATGAATCAATGACGAGATGACATCTGAGATTTCTCCCCAGCAGGAAGCATGGGGATCTTTTCAGAGGGGGGATTACTGGGTGTCGGGAAGCAGAGTCTAAATCATCGTCTGGGGAATGACGGAGAGAGAGTGTGCAGGAAAAAACGAGGGAGGAAGAGAGAGCGGTATTCTTCATGGGAGCTGCAGGGTTTGGGAATGGAGAAAGGGTTTAATCCCTGTTTAAGCTGTCTAGAAGCCATTGTGGCTCTGTCACAGACCTACAGTATCAGCTATCACACCAGCTTGACTTGATCAGGATCTCTCATACCTTACACATACAGACACACACACACACAAAGAGACACACACACAGGGACTAAGCCAAACTAATGCCAGTAAGGTTTAACAAAGTCTACTGAATCACGACACAAGTCAAAGATAAGTCAAACAGAAAGGATGGATGTGTAAGAGCGCACACACACACACACACACACACACACACACACACACACACACACACACACACACACACACACACACACACACACACACACACACACACACACACACACACACACACACACACACACACACACACACACACACACAGCCACTCATCCAACAAAGACAAAAGTAAACAACAGGCTAAGACATTAGAAATTGATCCAACTCAATAAAAGTCCTTCTTTCTGTATGCTGCATGTGTCCTCAAGTCTTTTGTGTGTTTGCATATAAAAAAAAGCTGTTTACAGTATGTCTGCCTGCACTGTGAAAATATTTACGCACGTGTTCCTGCTATCATAACTTTTTTTTATAGACTCGTAGATTATCTATTTTCTCCACATCCACTGCCGCAGCTGCCAGTAACCGACCTCCAGTGATAGGAATCCACTGCAAGCGCCATCTCACGATACTCACCGCCCGAAGTCATATTCATATTCTAGAGGGTAAATATTTAATCACATCCCTTTCATGTATTGTTCCCGTCTTCCTACGCCTTCAACTACCTGCTAAACTAAGCTAAAAATAATGGAGGTCATCCATCAAGTTTCTTTTGCATCAGTATGACTGCCAGGGAAGTTGAGAAATGATATTGGCAGACGATGGAAACATAAAATCCTCGATGTGTTTGCTAAAAGGTCCAGGGGGCCCGATTGCAAACTGTCCAGAGAAATTTGGGAAGCTGGAGGAAAAACTGATATTTGACGACGGAGGCCAAAAAACCGCTCGGCAGCACCTGGCTGCTCAAAACTCGCAGAATAACAATCGCCGTGCGTGAGTGTGGGTTCCACTTGTGTTGTTTTTGAGTGCAGCTTATACATATGAAGCATAACATCAGATGCATTATGGGGATTTTTTTTTGTATCCTCTGTTGGGGGTTGATTTCTATTTGAATACTTGGGATCGATTTTTGCGCTATACGCCCTGTGTGCATGTGTAACAGGTCATAAACAGGCAGGAATGTTCCTATTGGAGGATTTCCAGGAAGCTCCAACCATCTGGTTAGCTCTCTGAGGTTTCCCCTGCTTCATGCTACATTTACTCTATGTATGTGCATGTGGAACGGACATTTGGTCTGCGATGTTTCCTATTGACTCAGCACTCAGTTCCCACTTACACTCTCACTCTTTCCTATTTCCCTTTTCTAACACTAAACACTTGTTTTGCTCAGCCCCTCTCCTGTTTGGCTGTATCTCTCCTCATGTGTATCATTTACATGGGTAACTATCACGCATCTGCCTCAGACCACAGCGACTTCCTCTTCATCTTCTCTCCGCCTTGCTCTCCCAAACCAAACCCTGCTCTTTCCCCGCACTTATTTTTCCACTTTCCTCGGACGCCGCTTTATAATCATTTGCGTGATAGCAATCGTTTATTTGCATCAAGCCAATCTGAGAGGACAAATCGTTTTTCTCCCTCCTCTTTCCTCTCGGTCTCCTCCAAACACCCACACCCTCGCCAAAATGCAACATTACCCTTTACCCTTCGGATAAAAATATTTTCATCAGACCACGGACCATTTCCTCCTCTCCCTGATGTCTGCCTCTCCCTCTTTTGTCACTTCCACCTCCCGTACTCTACCATCCCTCGCACTCCTCCTCTGTAAAAAAGATAAACCATGGATCACAGGCGACTGCAACAGAGGTCAAACAATCCCTCTCCAACTTTTTTTGCCATAGGGATTTTATCATCTGCATACATATTGTCCCTGTGTTTGCTTGAGACAAGTTTCTAGTCCTTCTACATGGATGTAACATGTAGAGACGTCATATGTGCTAAGACATAAAGTAACAGCTTGAGTTTAAGACTGCAAAACAATACCAATATATACAATTCTACTGTTAAATGCAGATCGTTATATTCATAAAATCATCTATAAAATGTAACAATTCACAATTTCTCACTTTCAAATGATGAAAAAGGCTGTGGGTTTGTAATAATCCTATCAGGCAGGAAGAGATTAATATACTGACAATGACATGACCATGATTCAAATTCTATGACACTAAACGCATCATTAGGTTAAATAAATGGATCTTATCATCTAGTAACTTCATTATGAGGCAGTTACCGAATGTCCTTCTTCTCTATTTCATCCTCATCTCCGTCCTCCCTGTGGAAAACGCCTGAGAAAGGAGAATTTCCCCACAGGGTTTGATAAAGTATGAGATTAACTATATTCCTGTATTGTTATGCAACTGTGACTGTTGAATGAGTTCATATTCTGCTGTACTGTACTGTACACCATGTGTCAGGACCAGTCCTTTCTTTCCATTTCCACCCCGCTCTGTCCTGATGAACACACCAGATGTACCATGAATATAGATTTTGGAAAATTGCAGTTTTGATTTGAACTCGATGGCTCGGCTGAAGTTGTTTTAATAGGCGAAATGTTCCTTCGCTCTACCCACAATGCTGTAAACACAACACGCTAATGTGCAGTGAAACCGCGTCTACACACACACATCAAAAAGTGCTCACATACTTAATTATGCAGTCTTTGAAACGCAGTACGAGCGAACACGCAGGAAGACGTTTACTCAAACTGTGGTGATATGATGCACGCAAGCACACCATGTGCGGACAGACTCACACAGGCACACACAGACATACACAACTATGCACTCGTTGACACACAGTATGCACGTTCACAAGGTACAAGCTAAACTGTGGTGATATGATGCATGCACACAGGCACACGCACACAAACACAAACACACACAGATAGAAAGTGGGAGAACTGTACCAAACACAACCTGCTTTGTATTAGATCAAATTTGTGGGTTGGACCACACACACATTTTTAAAGCACTGACACACACACAGGCAGACAAACACACACAGTTGTGCGTGCACCTTCACATAAACCAACAACAGGCATCCGTTTCCCACCATTTACAGAAATACACTCATATAAACACTGCGGCACATACTGTAAATCATAAATCATGCCACCATAAACAAACACAAACACACTTGTTGACAGCCCTTTGAAATTCCTAAATTTAGCAGGACCACAATAATATCTATACGTACTAATGCTAAATGCACACACTATTATATGAACTACCCAGATACACAAACATAGAATAACCTTCATTAAAGCTTAAAGTTGTAAAGTGTGAGTCCTGCTCTCAACCACCAGAAAAAAAAAACTAAAAACAAACACACATTCACACATTTTTATAATCTTCAGTAAACATCAAGCGTTCCAAAATAAAAAACAACATTTTAACCTCCCTCATTAGCATGTTGCTGATATTCAGGGAGCCACATTAAGGTAATATTAATATTGCATTTGGAGCCCTGTATAAATATTTGATCAGAAATGCTCTGGGGGCTCATGTATGTTTACTGCACACAGTTCAACCAACATTAACATCAAGGATTTTCTTTAACTGTTCGGAATTCAGTATTTCCTTTGAATAATACAGGAAACATTGGTTTGGCTTACTAAGCCGGTAAAAACTAGGAAACATAAACGATCATAAGCACGATACTGTATTCTGGTCTTTCTCACGTTGGATGCGGAAGAGAAACTTACAGTACAAGGAGGACCTTTTTGAGGAACGAAGAAAGAAATAATAATAATAATAATAATTTAAGGTTTGCAGAATGGCAGTGGGATATCCCTCGGGTGGACCGGTTAATTTGTGGGGTAAATAAGGAGGTAAGGCAGCTGGGGCCTTTGTGTGGATATGTGTACTAGCTGCCCTGATGTGGGATACTCGAAGCTAGCCTTTCAAAACACTGTGATAAAACTGCAGACAGAGTGAAATGTCTTTTTTCAATTGCTCCTGTCCTTATGAAAATAAATCACATTGAGGGGATACTTCCACACTTGAGAACGAAGCACGCACTGAGCTGAGGGTGTTTCGATAAGAGTAACAGTGTAAGCATGTGAAGAGGGAGCTGGAGTTGATGTTGGCAGTGTCTCTGTTTAACATGGAGGACAACAAAGTCCCTGAGAGAAACACTGACACTCCTCATAGGCCTGGCTCGTATACCTGCCATTAATCGGCGTCCTGGCAGAACCGGTCGCTAGGGGACGGCTCTGAGCACAGGTGTGAAAGAGCTCAAGACGCATCGAGGGCGAATTATGATCCAAACGCTCTGTGAGCACAGGAAGGGGACAGCCCTGTATTACTGTGTAATAAAACAAAACAATACAAAAACACCTCCCTCCTCCCTGTGCTTTCCTCACTGATGGATGGAATTAACTTCCTCTCCGCCTGTGACCCATTAAATACCATAACAACCAGAATGAAATGTCATTTTTTAATTGCTCCTGCTCCATAAATCACATTTTAGGGATATAGCCACACTTCACTAACCATACACTGAATTGAAAGTGTTTCAATAAGAGTAATAATATAAGAGAGAGCAGGGGTTGAGGCTTGAGTTCTCAGAGATTCTGTTCCAGCCTGGCCCTTTGCTGTATGTCTTCTTTGCTCTCTCTCCCTCCATTTGATGCTTACTGTCCTATCAATAAAGGCAAAATGCTCAAAATATATCTTTAAAAACATATTAATCACACACAAACATATATTTTCTTATTTTTTCATCTACCCTCCTTCTCTGTCTGTCTCTTTATGTCTCTCTCCCCTTCCAGTAAATCAATAAGGTTATTCTGTCCCACTTATCTGTACATTCTGCAGTATAAATGTTGCATTACTTTCTTCTCTTGTTTTTGTCTCGCTTCACCAATAAAAAAAAAAAGAATCCAAACGCCCGACCACCTTTTAAGGTTTATTTAAATGTTTCTTTCTTTGGTATAAAAACAATCTTTTATAGGCATTGAGTTCAGTTTATGCCATAGCAAAAAGTCACTAATTCATTACTTGTCTACATATTGTGTTTAAATAAGGTTGAAAAAAACATGCAAGGAAATAAAAAGGTTGTTTTTTCATTAGGTATTCAGTAAGATCCCAAACAATGAGGAGAAGCTACAAAATGCAAATATTAATATGACAATACTACAAAGCAGAATAATACTAGACTAATCAAAACTGGGAAGGAAAATGTTTTTCATTTTCCCTGCGTGTGTCTGTGTGTGTCTGTGTGTGTGTGCGCAGGTATCTTAAAAGATAACTCAGTACTCATGTCTTCTCTACTGTTGTCACCCTCTTGCTTAAAAGTGTGTTCGTGTGTGGAATACAGAAAATAAACGTGCATGGTCGCTGATACCTTGCGTGTGCGTGTGCATGCGTGTGTGTCTGCTTGTTGTCACCCATTAGCTGACAAATCCGCGCACAACCTCAGCGCTCGGAGTCGCACAGGACCTCAAAGGGATCACACTCACATACACACACAAAAGAAACAATGCAATTCCTACAGAAACCTTGATGTCACCGACTTGGCAGTGGATGAGGAGTTCCTTAGCTCAAGATCAAAACAGCCAGAGGAAAAAAAAAGACAGGAAGAGAGGAAAAAAAAAAGATAGAATAAGAAAGATACGTTTTTTTGTCATGTACCAGCGAGGCAATGCTAACTTTTTTTCTCTTTTGTGTCTATCCCCCTCTAGAGTTGAATCACAAAACACCCGAACAACAGAGAAGATAAAGCTGACAAGACGGCAGGGGGATCAGTGGCTCTAGAATTTGAAAAAATAGAGAAAGAACCAGCAAAGAAAGAGCTGGCACTGCTGGGACCATCACACACGAAACACTCAGGCCGCCAGTTTTATGCAGGAAACAGAAGGATGAAGTGGTTATTATGTGGTTGATCACGATGTGTTGGTCAGAGATATTTCAATAGGACTTTAATATGTCTGTTAGAAAAGACCGAATTCAGACGTCGGGGGTTTTGCATGCTGAAATGTCATTACAGTCACTTTCTGAGTAAAGACCATAGACTGAATATTAAGATGTGGCGTCATTGGCACAAGATGGTGGCGTTTCTATGCAGCAATATTATGGCTTAATTGCTGGATAGTGGAAGGAATTGGAGACGCATCGTCCATTTTTATATACATTGGTACAGACGATAGAATTATCGGAGTAAAAAAAGATGGATGTGTTTTAAACTTGGACCAAAGCTATATGATGCTACACTCAAAGGAATAGTTGGAGACAGTTAGCTTAGCTTAGCAAAAAGATTGAAAAATATAGGGAAACAGTTAGCACAGCTGACATCTTTTTTTGGCAGTGATGACAATGGGACATGTGATGTAATTCATGAGTTTTGGAGGTGCTGCTAAGGAGATATTTACAGCCCTGGACTGAAAAAGGCTGGCTGTTTCCATTATTCTTTTATGCTAAGCTAACTATCCCTTGGCTAGAGCGTACTTATCGTACAGATATGATAGTGTTGTCAATATTTTCTCCAAATTCTCTAACGAATGTTAATATGCTTGTTTCCCGAAATGTCAGACTGTTCCTCTCAGCCCCCACACTAAAAGTTAATGGTCTAATTGAGGTCATGACAACTTTGGGAGTCAAACCCGGGGACACAGGCCAGGAAAGATAGTGAACTACGAGTGGAACAGATGAAAAACGGTTCGCCAGAACTTGAGCCGAATCCCAGGCTATCTCAGCCTCTTAACAAAATCTGGAGTGATTTCTCTAGAGCAGCAGCAAAGACAGAAACCCAGAAGAAGTAAGAAGACCTCTGAGCAAAAGTTCACGGCTGTCCAAGTTAATAATGGCAACTCGCCGCGGCAACGTTTTTTTGCTTGTTTGCTGTGGGAGCCTCAAATTTAAAGTTATTAAAGCCAGCGCTTGCATTAAAAGTTCAAATAGTGGTGTAGTGATGAGACTAGCAGAGAGTTATGAACGAAGGGTGAAAGAACAAGACAATAATGTTTCCTCTTGAAATATAGCAGCAATGTGTCAGAGAACAAGAGCAGAGGGAGAGTCAAGGTGTCTCCCTCAAAGACAGACAGACACGACGGGAATGATTAAAAGAGTTTGTGACGGAGTGAGCGAGATGAGAGAGCGTCTCGATGCAAGGACAAGGAGTATGACAATGAAGGAGAGAGATGAGAGAGACAGTGATGGAGGCTGGATGGAAGAAAAATAGGCATGCAGTACCAACCTTGAGGCAAAACTGGGTAGAGCGGGAGACAGTGTTGCATTGTAAAGATAAAAGAGGGAGAAAGAGAGAAGGAGCAGGAAAAGGTGAGAGAGGGGAGAGAGGAGTTGAGCGTTAGGTTAGTCAGCTTGATCACCCCTTCAAAGAGGAAAGAGATGAGAGACAGGACAGAGACTGACAGACAGACAGAAAGACAGATGGGACATGGCAACGCACAGCTGGGCAGGCAGGTAGACGGCCACAGAGACAGATCAGTCAAATGCAGGCATTTCTTAGACGCCCGCTCGCCCTTATAGGACCTCTACAAGCATGAACTCTGAGCATATAAAGAGATAACGCAGACTTCAATGTGTTTTTTGAGCCCAACTAGATAATATGACCATTCTTTGATGAAACACATTAATGCTAGTTTTAATATCACATTTGAAACCAAACTTATAGATTTTTTTTTTTTTACATTTATGGGTTTAACACGGCTCATAACGTCTCTGCATCATGACATTTATATATATTCAAAAAAGGTGACATCCTCTGAGGGAAGCTGGAGAGCGGCACTCGTTTTCACATCTATCCTGAGAGGAAAACCCTCAACCACAGATCCTCTACCATCCAGAGACGTATCCCATCCTCTTCTGCCCCCCCATGTCTTCAGACACAGCTGTCTCACACACACACCGTTTGAACTACTACCTGAGATGGCCGCCTATGCCTGTGACAGCTCAGGAACGCTCCTCCGACATGGTTGCTTCAGCACCCGCTGTCTCCCTGCGCGCTCACCTGTGCCGGTGGTTCAAACGGTTCAGGATGACCATGGTCTTTGCCATCAAGAAACCCCTGAGATGAAAAACCTTCTACCTCATACGCCATTTTCTGTGTGCTGCTACTGGAATTGTCTCTCATATCTAGACAACAACAATAACCTAGCTTTAGCATGCTAATTGGTATGACGTATTTGCATCTTAGCAACGCCTCCCGGCAGTGTGTTCTGTTCTAAAGGTTTTTTTTTTTTGAATCTCCAGGGAAAAACACTTAAGCCAAAACTTGAACTTTAAAACCGAAGTTAAACTCTAAGGGGAACACATGAAAATGCAATAACAACCCATGGAAAGTGAGCAATTAGCCAATCAAAGCAGACGCTGAGACTGCGATCACTACCAATTATTTCTTCTTCAATAGTTTGGACACTGCAGACCACTTCTCTGGCTTCCTCCTGGGGTCACTTGGACAGTGAGCGGATTGTGGAGCGGTGGAAAAAGGCATATTAAAAAGGGGCACGACATGCAAACGTTAAGATATGAAATTTGAAGACAATTTACTTCCTAATTTGGTCGGCCCCAAAAGTATTCCACACAATCACTCCTCCTGAAACTGGCACGGCCCAAACTCCAGGGTGAGCTTATGCCTGGGAACGCACACAGGTGTCAGCGTGCCAGAGACAAATTGTCCATTACAGAACAATATAACACGCAATAAACTTCCCTAATTTCCTATTACTCAAGTTTATATTCTACATATCTCCAAACCACTTTCCCCTTTCTCTAATTTTCTCTCCATTTTTTCCCTTGCCAGTCTTTTCTGTCAGTTTCATTTTCTGTTTCTCTATCAGCGCTATGTTGCCTTCAGCGTTTCTTTTCTCTCTCTCTCGCGCTCTCTCTCTCTCTCTCAACGTCTCCACCCGTTATTTCACTGTTTTTCTCCCTCCACCACCACCTTCCTTTCCCTCTTTCTTTCCCTTTCTCTCTGTTTTCCACTCTTCCATCCAAATCCTTTATTTTGGCCATCAGGGCAGATTTTCAGCTCCATTTCCCCTCAGTGTGAAGTCACCCAGTCTGCTCCAATTACCATCCTAGTTACTGAAATAAATAACCTGGTACCATTACAGCTGCTTTTACACTAGGGGAGAACGACAGAGGCTTTATTTTTACTCTTATTTTACCATCATCTGATCTTTTCATTAGTAACGTTCCCAGTGTTCACTGGTAGCCCAGGGTTAGTCGTGGTGCCAAGCTAAGAGTTGGCTAAGGGCAAATTTATCCTCTTCTGACATACCTGCTAGCTCCAGGCTAAGTCTAAGAATTTAACGGCAGGGTAATGTAGCCCTGGGATAAAGTCTGTATTATGCTTAGCCTAGTTAATGACTATATAAAAAGATTTAAAACACACTATGTTTGTTGAAAGGTTTCCACACCACCAAGCATAAGACATCTGTGGACAACCAGTAGCTTAGGAGTTAGGTTAAAATGGCGCAGGGGTACATTGACAGTATTTTTTGATGCAGTTTGTTAAATGATGCCTGATGAAGGTCTAGTACCTGATTTCCAGTTTGACAGTGTGGGGGAGGTCTACCATTAAAGACAGCTCTTGGCAAGTAAAGGAATTACTTTTGATGCTGAACATTTCCTCTAGACTGGAAAGTCAACAGCCACTAATGCTAATGTTGGTTCTGTAGCAATAGCAAATACTTCATATAGCTCCTTTAATGCTTAACCACAGTGTTGAGTTAACCAGGGGTACAGCTTCCCTCATCATACAACCAACGGCTAAAGCAAACCTATCTTCGCATGTTCTAATATAAGCTCTACAAACCAATTACTTCACAGCAAAGTAAACGTGAGTGCTGGTCTTTCAATGGAAGGGAAATTGTCTACTTATTATTAATTAAACTATAATAGGATGCAAGTCTCGCAACATATTGTGCAGACTAAATTTAAGATCTCTAATGCCTACACTTTTAAACGGTAACGTTACAATGTGATCCTCAAACTTCGCACTGCTGTAACTCTGCATCTGTGGCTACTGACAGACTAAACATACACACACACACACACACACACACACTTACAGTTTAAATCCATGACTTTTAAGTCAGCAGGTGCTGAATTATTAATAGTCTATTGCTTCTGTCCAGACGGAGACACAGTGAGGAAATACTGAATCTCCCCCCCAAAAACCATTAAGAACCATTAGTCTTTCCGTCAAACGAATAAACACACAGACGGAGAGCAAGAAGCAAAGCGGGTGAGGTGGGGGTGAGGACTTCAGAGTGGGAGAAGAGATCATGTCCAAGGAAGATTAAAGAGACAGAAAGAGAGATGGAGCAGGCAGACGGCATGTGAGAGTTCAGAAATCCATGATACAAACAGACAGAATGACAGACCAGTTCTTCTTTATATTCAAAGAACACTCTCACACATCTAACCCTCAAAGTTTACCAGAACACAACCAAACTTAACCTCGGAGTAAACTTCAAACTGCCTAATAACGTTGTTGTTGAACTCTTGGCCACGATTTGAAAAACTAGTTTGAGAAGTTGACTCATGAAAGGACACACAGACAGACAGAGTAAAACAGATATTCAAGGAGACAGGTGAGCGCAGGCAGACATGCAGGCAGACACATAATCTGATAGAAACTGACAGAGAACAGAGATTAAGACGAGCTAATTAGTGAGATTTAGTGACCGTCAGCAGACGTACAGAGCAAAAGACGGACAGGTTGACCCAAAATCAGACAGAAAGTAGAAAATTAGTTAGAAACAAACATATCATTGCTGTTAATATGAAAAAAATAAATACAAATACAGTGAATTAATTGTCCAGACTCCTAATGAAAGAAAAAGAGCGTGTTAAACTCTGTGAGTCAAGCATCTGCAGCTGAAAGTAAAACAAAAGTGAAGCGTGAAAACAAGAGCCACTAAATGAAAGAGTTGCATCATTGACAGGAGCAGAGGCTCAAAGAGTTTCGGGGCCGCACAGCAAAGACTCTGGTGCCAAACCTCGCCCTCGTCTGACAAACTTTTCACAGCAGTTTGGCTCGTCACTCTGCAGCTACAACAGATGACAAAAACTTCTGCTGATGGCACAGACGTGTGAGAGAGTACAACTCGTGCCGATTAATGATCTGTCGGACAGGCCAAGTGAGCCACAATGGAGGCTGAGTGAATACTGGTCCAATGCTGCAACTCTTTGATGGTGATTATTAGTGAACATACTCAGCTTGGTCCCATGTGGAAAAGCAGAAATCTCTTGAAAGGTCAAAAATTTGAAGGAAAAAAAAGGGTTTTAGGGTGGCAACTAACAATTATTTTGATTATCTCTCGGTGTGCTGATTGACGCCCTGTCCACACCTCTGCGTCAGGGCCTCTCGTTCGTCACTGAAATATTATTTGCACGCCAGATTTTCAAAAACTGACTTCACAGTAATTATAAAAGGCCTGAGTTTAATTAAATCTACAGAATTCTGAAAATAGTGGAACATTTTTAATTTCCCAGAGCTCAAGGTGACGTTCAATTGCTTCTTTTATACAAATTACAAAAATTCAAAGTGGCAAATTTTAGCATTTATTTTCATAACTTTTTTAATTTCCGTCAGCAGTTGACATGACTCATCATTCCAACTCTAAAAGGATTTCTACTTTGCAGAATACTTTTTTACAACAGTGATGATTTTATTATTAACATCTGAGTTGATGAATAGTTACAATGTGACTATACCAGTTAGAGGCTGTCAGACAATATTCTAATCTTGATTCTAATTTTCCTGTGCTGCTGGAAACTTGAGGTACTTTGAACAAAACAGTTCACCACAATTGACTTTTGAAGGTTGAAGTGTTTCATTACAGAAGCTTTTCCACATGGGAGTGCTTGTTATCATAGTGCTTTCATATCCCGCCCCCTGACAAGCAAAGTGAGTTGTGCCGTGCATCAGTCTATCTGACTGACAGGGCCGCCAGCCACTCACGTGCCCAGGTAGTCCCACACCAGCCCCCCCTTAGGCTGTTCAGACGCAGCGGAGGCGGGGGCCTGTTTTCGCGACTGCTGAGAACGCCACAGATGAGAAGCAGAGGGATTTCTGAGGTGGGATGGGCACGCACACACGAAAAAACACACACACACACGCACACACAACAAACAAACAAACAAACAAAAACCCACTCACGCAGATGTACAATCACATGTATGCATACATTCATTTATGCGCGCACACACATGAATAAGGTAAAATAAGGAACATAATAAGAGATGAGTGATGACAGAATAAATTAAGTGGGAAATGAAGGAGTAAGGGGAAGAAACAAGGGAGAGAAAAGGGTGAGAACAAGAGAAAACTAAAGGATTAGTAATTTAGGAAGGATTACCAAACAGTATGTTGCCTGAAATTGAATGGAAAATGGACAACAGAGCAGAGCCTTTTCTGGCATTAATAACTAATTTAATAAGTGAAGACAGCCTTGGTTTGTCTGTATTGAATTTGGTTAATAGAGGATGTAGAGTGCAGGAACATTGAAATTCAGTTTTTTTAGGATTTTTCTCTTCGAATTCTCCATCCCCCTCCTTTTCAATTCATCCTCACCTCTCCAGTTCGTGGATCTTTTTCTCCTTGTCATTCTTTTCATTCTCCATCTCCCTGAGGATCTCCAGCAGCCGCTCCACCTCGGTCTGGGCCTTCCCGGCATCCTCTTTGTGCCGGGTCACTTCCTGCTCCAGGCAGGAGATGCGCTCAGAGAGTTCAGTGCTACCCTTTGACTCCGTCGCTGAGTTCTGTGCCTGGAAAAGAAATTAAATATTAAAAATAAACCGAGTGTGTTAGCTCTCAAAACGAGGTGACCGACAACTTGATGAAGGCAATAAGTTCCCCCTGAAGAAGAATGAGCCCATATGAATGTGTGTTACAGATGTGGAGGATTTGATGAAAGTGACATGTGACTTTGCTGAAGAATCCGTTTATAGTCACAAACCAGTTTTAACAAAATGTGGACTCAACAGTTATAAAATAATAAACTCTATTTAATAGCACTTTTTAATGGATAAAATGCAGCTCAATGTGCTTTACATTAAAAGGGTAGTTCAAGCAGTTAAATTAAATTAAGGCGTTTAATAACAAGCCCGGCTAATACAAACAAAGAGTATTTATGAAGCATGCAGGAATTTCAAGGACTATGTACACATTTAGGGCTCCTTTGTTTCTAATTAAAAATACATGTATTAATTTGTTTTGATTTAAAATGTTAATAGGTGAAGGAATAAAATTATAGTGAAGCACACCAAAGAGCACATTTCCCAGTAAAAACGAGTAAACAACACGGCAGAGTCTGCAGCCGCGGTTGTGAGGCTGGAGGCTACTGACGATGGACCTTTGGGCTAAAAGCTAATCAGCATGCTCACAGCGACAATTTGAGCTTGCTAGCAAGTAAAGAAGCTAGGGGGCATGTTGAGCAGTTACAATTTAGTATGTTCACCTTCTTAGTATGTAGTAGAGTGTGTGAGCATTGTAACATATGACAATTAGCACTAAAAAAAGGGATGTAAATAGTTTTGATGGTACACAGTCAAAAGGTCTGGACTGGTGTATTGAGTTATAAATGTGTTTATTCAGTTAAAAGTATGTTATGTTGGCTTACTGACGAATGAACATACCATGCAAACTCCCACGATGTTGATTTGTATAAAGACTAAAACAGGAGTAAACAAAAATTAAACATAATTGGTTTCTTAAGAAGAAAAAGAAAGAAATTAAATAAAACAAAAACGAGTTATAACCGGCTTAGAGGTTAGAACAGCTGTGAGTGTGTTTCCCAGAAGCAAATGTTGCTCTTGGGACAGATTGACTTTCTGTGTGTGTGTGTGTGTGCACATGTCTTGGTCCTGCAATGAATAAACCCTATTAGTTTTGGAAGTGCACAACAGTTTTTACAGGTCTTTTTGTGGAGAGGAAATGTTTGGGTGTCTGACGATACTGTAAGGAGATCTAGGTGGAGGAGAACAGAGAAGGAGCGAAAGATAAATAAGAAAAGGGAAAAAAGGAACATCACAGACAATGTCACATACACAATGTCAATCAGTTTGCACACACAGGCACAAGTCCCCCGTCTTCTTTTCCCATCCACGGCAACAGAAAGAGACTAAGAAATCAACTTGGATGAAATGAGAGAAACAGCAGAAATTCACTGACGCCTTCATACACACTCTCTCTCTGTAACACACACACACACACCACACACATGCATGCATGCACGCACACACCACACACACACACACACACACACACACACACACACGCATACAAGCACACCACACACATACGGCCCTACATACAAATTCAGGGTGTGGTGGTGGTGCTGTCTTCTCTACTCTGTGAAAATGACTGTAACGCTGTCAGCAAGCCATCACACACACCATTTTATGGGCTGCTGTGTGGGAGAGAATATGTGATATGAAAACACACACACAAACACACAGAGACGCACTGACACAAATGCACTCATGCACACACATGCACGCACAGCAGTGAGAAGTAGACGACTGCTGTGCTTGGAAAAAAGTTACGGGAAAACAACTTAGGGGGGAAAGAAAAGTGAGATTAGAGGTTCTTAAGTGTAAAACTGTCCATTTCGATTCAGTTGTGTTTCAGTCTTCACAGCGCTTTCTTCACCACAGAGTTTTGCATGATGAGCGATGTTTAATTGAACCATCATGGCCATCGTTGAGCATCGTTTTCGGCAATTCAGTCAATATGTTTTTGCCTAAAACATGTGCTAAAAATCTCTAATGACCTCTGTGAATGCATCATGTTTTCGGATGTTTTTATAATAACATGATTAACCAGTTATTTCCCTTGAGTTAAGGTCTTCTCTAACCTTTTTCAGATGGTTCTCTAGTTTGACACACTCCTCTTTCTTCTGCTCCAGACTGATCTCCAAACTCTTCAGCCTGCTGTCCTTCTTCAGGGTGGAGGAAGCCAAAGAGGACGCCTTCTCCTTCAGGTCCAACACAGATGTCTGAAAAGGGAGAGGAGTAATGGAGTGAACACCGCAAACCTCTTACTACTGAACAATAGGGGCTGCAGCAGTGTTGGCACTAATGGTGGATTATACCAGCTTGGGTCTTATTTCTTTCTAATTTTCTTGTGCTTATGTTTAAAATGTAAGAAATGTACCTGTAAGCTGAAGCTTTTTTTTACTGTTATCATAAAAATCACATCCACTATGATAAAGACTAAATCAAAGTGTTAAGAAACTGGAGTTATCCGTGAAGTTCTCCCCACACAGTCAAGATACTGTCTCTGTACCTTGTTCTCAAATACATTTTCCCATGACCGGTCTCCTCTCTCACTCTTCCAGCTCAATCCCTCCATCCGTGAAGTCTCTCACTCCCTTTCTTTTCTGGTCTTTCCCTCTTTTGGTAGGGGCAGTGAATCAGAAACCAGCAGGACCAGAAGGGCCGCCGCTCAGACATGTAATTTTACCCTTGACTGACAATACCAACTCCAGACTAGGGATCATCATGTTTGACTGGGCTTTGGTCAGAGGGACCTCGCTGCTAACTCTGATTATATTTAGGTAGCCATATATATTGCAGTTGTCAGACAAAACCCCACATCTGTGTTTAGCAGCGCGGAGAGGAATGCTTGTTTTCTGCCGAAGTCTCAACATGTATTTTTGAACTTAAATACTGGCAGGGAAACAGGTTTTATGACCCAATAATGACAAAGCAAAAATCTTTTTTTCCAGTACTAGCATTTTAAGAAGCTGCAGCCATCAGGTGATGGCTTAGCTTAGCATAAAGACTGAAAATAGGGAGCCTGGAGCTTCTGTGGGGACCACCTTCCCCCGTCTATAGCTACATATATTGCTACAGTAACAACAGTGCTATTCAACTTCTCAACTCATTCTCAGCATGACAGTGATTGAAGAAATTGTATCTTTCAAACTGTTCCTTCTCATAACACAAAATGTACCTGAAAACACAAGTTATGTGATATAATGTAATTTTTAGGTCTCTACACATCTGAAGATAGTTTTCCTGAAGCATGCGACTGTATTAGCGTGTGGATACCCGACCCGAGCCCGTCGGGACCTGGTGAGTGGGGCCAGAAATTATCCTCTGGTTAGGCTCGGGTTCGGTCGGGTTGGCTGGGCTATCTACTGGACATTTTTGATGCCGCACATGCCTGTAATTGGGGAAAACACCAGGCTCGGTTGAGGTTCGGACACAAAGAACAGAATACCTGCCGGGCTGCGGTTGGGCGTGGCTAATTTCCTCTCTGGCTCGGTCGGGTTCGGAAAGAAAATTCCAAGCAAACCACAATCTGGTGTGTGTGTCTGCGTTTGTCAGTAAAGGGACTTATTATATCTCCACTTGACACTAAACAACACGTAAAAAGTGAATTGGAACCGATTTGATGAAAGGGAGCACGTGTTAACAAGAACAAGGAACAGGCCTTCTGATTGGTCAGATGGACTTCCAGTTCAGGTTATAGAGATGTAGGTAAACTAAGGTCGTTAAGAGATTTCTTACCTGTTTGACAAGTGGCTCTGTTTCTATTTCTTAACACTGGGCTTGCACCTGCTCATGTCTCCTGAGAGAAACAGGGCTAAAATAAATTTCAGATAAAATCCAGTTTTGCTAAATGTTGTTTTTCCTGCAGTGGTTAATTATGCAGTCCTACCACTGCACAGTGAAAAGAGAGAACACAGCCTCTAAAAATGCTTTGTCATCCTCTGCTCCGTTGTTTTGGATGAATCATGTGGGTCACAACAAGAACAGTTCAGCTCCCATCACTGTTTCAATTGGTTGTGGGGTTTTGCATATTGTTGTCAAGGAGACGTGACTGTTTTATCGTTGTTGTCCTTCAGCACGAGGACCCTGGGAGGATTCAAGGTCTGTTCTACAGAGACACAGAGAAGTGGCGTGTGTGTTTTTTCTCTATAGACGTGTTGTGTGTGTGTGTGTGTGT
This sequence comes from Pleuronectes platessa, assembly GCF_947347685.1. Taxonomy (NCBI): domain Eukaryota; kingdom Metazoa; phylum Chordata; class Actinopteri; order Pleuronectiformes; family Pleuronectidae; genus Pleuronectes; species Pleuronectes platessa. The sequence continues at coordinate 12,483,327 of NC_070647.1, forward strand.
GAGTGTGTCTTCTACCTCACGGTCAGCCAGGTCAGCCTGCAGCTGGGAAACCTTCTCCCTCAACTCCTTCAGCTCCTTCTTGCTGGACTCCATCTCATCTCCCTTTTCTCTCTCCTCCCTCTCCCGCTGCTCCTTCAAGCGCTCGATGATTCGCTCCTGAACTCAGCGAGGAAGAGGAGAGGATGAAGGAGGGATGAGAGTTAAAAGGACAGGAGAGAGAAAGAGTCAAAAGAGGAAAGAAGGGGAGAGAAAAGGGTAAATTAGAAGGCACGATGGAAAGAGAGAATCGGACAGAGAATTAAAAATCACCTCTTCCACTCCAACAGTCCCTCACAGTCGCTCAATATCGAGTTTCTATACCAATAACAGTCACATTAAACTTTATGAACATGGCGGCTTTGACAGGATCTAACAGCCAACAGTGATTTTAGACACGTAATACATCCTGGCACGAGATGTAAAAATCACAACCACTAAAACACTATAGACGCTCCCCAGCTATAGAAACACACAGCGGCCGGTTCAAGGAGAAGTACAAAAGTTCACCCAAAGACAAACCCAGAGAGTGCACAGGCTGCTCTGTGTGAACTTCTATCTTTGTGAGGATGGATTTGACTCTTGTGGACATTTTTAGGCCGTGATGACATTTAATTAGGTTTTATGGTTTATGCAAGAATTTAGGTGAGACGTGTAGATTGTGATAAGATTAAGTGTCAGTGGCGAGGGAGCGTTACGTCATTGTCAGTTCTCACAGAATTATGTGTGTGTGTGTGTGTGTGTTTGTGTGTGTGTGTGTGTGTGTGTGTGTGTGACCTACGGTATAAGCTGGACTTGAAATACATCAAGCAAATTCTAATTAGATTTCATTTGTTCCGGTTTAAAACAACGTATCAATCATAATGTTCATATTTTAGAGAACACTCATATTTAATGGAATACAGATTATTTATACTGTATGCAATGATAATATATAACAATGAACTTAAATAGCATGAAACACAAACAGGGTGTTGAGTGTTGAGCATAAAATTGAAGCATGACACGGGATAAGTGGAATTACTGCCCTGAGGGTGTATATCCCCACCACTCAGTGCTATTTCAGTGTACATGCATTTATTTTCCAGACTCACATGAGGTCACCATGACTTTTGACCAGTGAAATCAAATCGATTAATCTTTGAGGTCGAGTGAAAACTGGTCAGAATTTGAACAAAAAAATTCTAAAAACATGTATTTACATTATACATCACAAAGGAGAACAATTAGTATGAGAAGGATGGAGAGGTAAGACAAATGGACAAGAAGGAGATATGTCCACAAGCACCAGAACAATGAAAATCAAGGAGGGAAAGAAAAGCTTGTAAAAGTCCTTTGAGTGAGAGGGGAGCTGTCGGCCGCGTCCTCCTGCCAACACTCACACATCTAGCGGACACCCTGAATATTAGTCACCGGACAATTAATAGCCCGGTTTCCTGTGTGTGTGCAAGTGCGATGTAGGAGATGAAGCTGGTAACATAATCGAGCTGAAGAGAAAAATATATATCCTCATTTAACACTTCTGCTGGTGTAAACGCTGGTTTCCCAGAAACGGGGTCAAGAATCCTCACGTGGAGCAGCCAGAAGAATCATTAAACACAGGCGGTTGCTGGTTCAATTCCCATGTTAAGGTGACTGTTTCATGACTGTGGCACCTGAATGCTTAGGCCTAAACAATGATAAATGGCATGGGCTGTTTGAGACCTTTTTTAAATATAGGCAGTGAATGGAAACCGCCGATGTGATTATTGGTTCATTTCCATTCATCCAGAGTCATTTGAACATTGTGTGGGAGGTGGACAGGTTTGCTCACAGTGGTTTTATTGATGTATTAAAATTGCTCGGGAGTTGACCTGAGGTTGACCAGCAACATGTGTGTGTGTGTGTGTGTACCTTCTCAGCCAGAGCCTCCTCCAGTGTTCCCAGTGCTGTGTCGGTGTTGGATGTGTCCGTCTGTAAAGACTTGACTCTGTCTTTGAGGCCGGCCAGCTGTTTCTCTTTATCCCTCAGCTGATCCAGGAGGTTTTCTATCTGCACAGACAAAAGGAGACAAATACTCATCAACAGAGTTGTTTGTTATAGATTAATAATTATTTTTCACTTTCTTAACATTGCGAGTATTTATCAACATTTTCCTTTAGTTTTTCATATCATATTTCATGGAGCTTGATGAAAACAACCCGGCACGTTTAGGGGACTAATATTTAGGAGTGTGTGCAATTTGGTGCAGATCCTAATTAAAATCTGAATCTGTCAATAGAAATGGGTCCATAAGGGGAAATGTGCGCCTTGGCAGAGGTATGCATTCTACTGAGTGCCATTCTAGCTACGTATATAAAATTAGCGGTTAGTCCAAAAGCAATAATCTTCCATATGATGACTTAAAGGACTGTAAGAGAGTGTATCTGACAGTTAATAACTGTACACACAAACAACAGGACATTGTATTTAAAGATAATAATAAAACATATAAGTTCTATCAACACTGTGGTCTGAATTTCCAATACATCCTCTTTTAAACTGATTCTATGGCAAATTACTCCTCTGTTCAAAAAACAAACACAGAATCTGCACTGTCCTGAACACAAGCAACAGATTCATGTAAAAGGGCTCTAATGTGATTCTATCTGGAGATTTTCAAGACAAGAAAAAGCCTGAGAGGTGCTGTGCTGTCAAATATAAACTTTCTCCCTAAGCGTTGCTACCTTTAACCCCTCTACTCCAAATACACACTCTATACTTCCACCTCTTCCCCCCTGCTCCCCATTCCTCCTCCAGCTTCCTCTCGCAGCGATTTGGTAGCAGATTAATTTTCAGTTAAAACACAGAAACCCGCAGAAATACCTCAAGGACTCGCTCCGAGTGTGTGTGCATGTGTGCGTGTGTGCATGCGTGTATGTGTGTGAGAGGGAACAAGAGAGATCACAGACAAAGATAAGGTGTTATGTCAACTTTGTGGTCTTCATTAAAAGATGGTTGGAACAAAAGTACCAGAAATAATAAATTCGGTAGAGAAAGAGAAGTGGAATGCTTATGTAATGTGTTATCATGAAGGAAGTTGGGTGGTAAAACTGCGAAAAATGTCTCTCTGCCTCTCCCTCTCCCTCTCTAACCTTTTTCTATCCCGCTGTTCTTTTGCCAACGAGAGAGGAAGACAAGCGATTGACAAGCTGTCACAGAAAAGAAAGTCAGATTGGTATGCAACCTTTGACTCCACTGCAGGAGAGACGCACACATTTACAGTACCACGGAGTGTGTGTTTCTGTGTGCTCATACGGTAAAACATTTCGAGCACCTCATTAATCTATTGACCTGACAGCTTGACTGACACCTTCTCCTCTACACACACACACACACACAAACACACACATACATACACAAACACACACATGCACACGCACACATGCACGCACACACAAGCCAGTGAGAAGCTTTGATCGTGTCTGCACTTCCTGGAACTGACAACCGCTGGATGGCTGGTGCACACACTCACGCCGGCACAGACACACACACACTCACATTGTCTGTCTGGTCCTATTTCAGTCCCAAAAATCATGTGTGATAATTAACCGGAATACGGTAACAAATCAGTATCTGGCCGACGCCTCTCTTCATCAACTTCACCACGCTCCTCACATAAAGCAGAAAAATAACAAAGACAAAGAGAAGAGGACGATGGGACGATAACAGTCTCAGGTAATTTCCTTCACTTTCCTAACAAAGAGTGACGGATGAGACCCCCAAGGAGGGACGAGGACAAGAGGAAGAAGAGAAGTGGACAAATGGGGAACAAAAAGGAGATATTTCTTAATTTTGTATCCACATGGAAAAGGAGAAGTGAGAGAAAAACAAGTGCAGACCAAATAAAGGAGGAGTCTGTCTCGCTCGCACACACTGGGCCGTATTCTGTTCTTGAGCTGTATTTGAAGACGCCAGAGGTCATCATTTATTGAACAAGAGGAACTCATTAGTATGCATCTGATTTCAAACTGACTCTGTCTCTCTCCTCCCCCTCCCTCTCTTGCTTTATGTCTGCTTGATTGTCTCTATTAATTACCTCTGCACTCGCTGTCTACATTTAAAAAAAAATGGTGGGGCAGCACAAACGCTGGAGGGATGGAGCTAGAAAAACACAAAAGACTGGCAATGGTGGAATTAACTTTGTATACATATACTAGTATGCTGTATTTAACTTGTTGTGTTACTTTCTAACTAAGGGGGTCCTTTCTCACCCTCCATCCGTCCACGCCTTCATACCCACGACACTCCTGTATCTTCAATGTGACAGTGCTAACACAGAGAAACTCTTAAATACTTTAAAATGTAAAAAATATACAGAAAACAGCTGTAAACCTGGTTGTCTGTTCACCCGCAGTACCTGTCTGTGAATATGATGTGTCCCTCTGTCTGTCTGCTCACCTGTCTGTGCGCCTGTAGCTCCTGATGTAAAACAGTCCTGCAGCCCCATCTAGTGGCTAAACTGATCCATGCAACATTAAACCTCAACATGAGCAGATTTTTATCAGTAAAAATTGGTGAAAAAGAGAGAATGTCTCTGTCACTGTGTCTCCATGATTCTTCTAAAATGGATTTCAACCTAAGCAACTGATTTCAACCTAACTCTTCCAGTGGCATTGGTTTTCCTACCTTCTTCTGCAGCACGTTCACTTTGCGCTCCTTGACGTCCAGCATGTCCTTGAGGTCGGTGATCTCTCCTTGCTGAGTGCTCTTGTTGTCCGTCAGCTCTGATATCTGCTGACTCTTCTTAGACAGGAATGATTCCTTTTCTTCCTGGCGGAGACGCAGGGCATCCACCTGTGTGCACAAACACAGCCGGTGAAAATCAAGTCAATGGTGCCATCACATGTAGTGTTCTTAAAGTGTGACAATTGACCTCGGTCTGCAGTATGGCGGCTCTCTGTTCTTTGGCAGTGAGGGACTCCTTAAGAACGTCCACGTGTTGCTTGCTGTCTGAAAACTGGTTGGTCAGTGTTTCCAGTTTGGTCCTGAGACCCAGCAGGTCGCTGTCCTTGCGACTCAGATCCTGCTTCGCCTGCTCCATCTGAGAAACACACACACACGACACGAAGACACAGGTGTGGCATAGAAAGAAGTTATGAGTATGTATTAGAGAGGATTACTTGCTTATTTAAAATCCACTACAAGCTTCACCAAGTGAGTAGTGAGCACTCAGTCTACGATGCGTGTTAAGGTTTTGAGACATTGTTCATAACTCCATTGTAGTCTGTGAAAGAAGAATAGGTAGTGCACAGAACTGCAGTAAGAAGTCCACCAAGAAGTCAGCCAAGAACATTTACATCTTTACAGCAAGAGCCTGATCGTTCCCTCAAGAGAGAACATGGTTGCCATTGATGTTACTACGTCCATATAAATATATTTTTAAAAAGAAAGTTTAACAGTAGTGTTCTGTGCAGTGTACACAGTGTGTGAGTTTGATCAAATATAATCTTGACACTTCTAGGACTTGTAGGATAGCCTTGTTTGTTTAACAGTTAGACACGCATGGAAGTCCGGCCAGTATTAAATTCCTTCTCTATGTATTAGTAGCCGCGGGTTAGGGTCATTTCTCACAGTAAGTCTGAGATTATTAAGAAAGAAAACATAAGACTACTGTTCAATTTTCATGGGTGACGAACCGAAGTTCCTTTGGTCCAGGTGACTGGGAGTGACAGTTGAGGATGAATTCAACTTGACAGTAAAAAAAAAAGAAAAGACTTGACCCAAACCCCACGGTAAAGTTGATCCTATGACAACTTTGAACGCCCCAGAAAAGTGATCCCAGCCACGAGCTGAGAGAGAAACCACATGCGAGGAGAAAAACAAGCAGGTTAGAGATTCACAGAGTGTAGCACAGCTGGACTCTAAGCTTCAGGTCTGTAATTGTGCGGCTCAGACGGCTAGAAACAACTATTACTGTCAAAAGCCATTGGTCAGCAACAGAAAGGGAAGGTCGCTCGAGAGAACACTTTCATTCCCCCTCCTCACTCTCAACGTTGGTTCTTTCTCTATGATGGGATGATGGGGTGGTTACAGCTTAACTTGTCGGAATCAGGTGCAGCAAGTTCAGGAGAAAAGCTGAACTATAGATCAGTTAAAAAGACGTAGACGTCATTAAAAAGCAGCGTTTATCTAAAATTTGAACCAAGGAAACTTTTAAAGTCGCTCGGACATTAAACCCATCAGAATTAATCTCCACGTGTGTCTGCAGAGGGCGCTGCTGCTCAGTAAAAGTTACATAGTGTTGCTTTCAGGTCACAGTGTTGTCTGTAGGCGGTTGTCGTTGTTGTTGTTCTTTCATGGGTGTTGATCAAGTTGGAACATTTGAATGGCAACCCTGCCTCCGCAAATAATGTGATTATAGCTTGGGATCATTTCCCATGATGCTCTCAAAATCTGAAAATGAAGATAAATCTTCAGCCGATGAGCATGAATGACATTTGAGAGTTATAGTTGCTGTTGTCTGAACACTACTGGGATTCTACTGGGATTCTACTCAAGCAGAAGCCGTTAGACAGACAACCTGGAAGAAAGGAAGAAAGAAAGGAAGAAAGAGAAAAGAAATAAAGATCTAGCAAACAGACACAGAGGTGTGTCTCTTACTGCGGACACCTCCCGTTGAAGCTCATTGGCTCGTTGTTTTAGCTCCTCCTTCTCTGATTGGCTGTGATTTAGATCCTCCTTCAGCTGCTCAACCTGACAGGAGAGGAGGGCGTCACCATCACCACAACATATCAGAAGCCATGGTCACTGACCATTGACCCACGAACCACTCAACAGCATATTCAAGCACCTCACATTCAGAGATAATTCAGGGAAACAGTGATTAAGGATTTGTATAAAGTGATTATGAGAATAAACTCTTGACAATGCTGTTTCACTGTTATGTGCACCGAAGCAATCTTACTGGTCCTTGCACTTGAACCAGTGAGCAGTTGTATTATTCCATTAGTTTCTCTTCACTAATAAATCACAAGACAGCAAACACACTGGTCGTGTCTGAACCTCTAAACCAAAGAGGTGAAGCTGTCATCTACAAACCTCTAGGAAGATAAGGAAGAGGTGAACATTTTTTTGTTACTGACGTGTTGTTTTTATATTGTTGTTTGTAAAGTGCACCAACCACACCAAGGCAATTTCCTGTATGTGAAAATATACAAGGCAATAAAAAGAATTCTGATTCTGATTCTGATTCTGAAAGAAAAACTGGCAGAAACTAAATCACTACACTTCTTCTAAAACAGCTGACGGAGAAAGACCATCTACTGAATTCCCAAATATACTCGTCTCCCCACATGACAGAAGTGCTGGTTTGTTATAATGAGCAGGGCTCCCATAGAAGCACTTTGCCATCCTGACACTAAAGCTGTTCCCGTCAACAGTAAAGGAAAGAAGAGGAGTTACTTTTCCAGCGAGTCAGAGATTCCAATAATTTTTTACAACACAAGGAGAAAATATGATTAGACAAGCAGATATGTGTGCAGTGCATGTCTGAGTGTCTCTCTGTGTGTGTGTGTGTGTGTGTGTGTGTGTGTGTGTGTGTGTGTGTGTGTGTGTGTGTGTGTGTATCACCTTGTTCTTCAGGAACTTGGAGTGGGATCTGTAGACCTCCATCTGTTTGATCTCCTCCTCCCTTTCCTCGCTGCTCAGAGCTCCGTTGGACTTGAGCATGTTCACCTCCTCCTCCAGCTCCCTCAAGCCACGCTCCATCGAGCTGATCTTTGCATCCTGCCAGGACATCCACGCGTTAACTCGTGTTCTATTTACTTGTTATTGCATTTTCAATACATTTTTGCACTGTTTGAAAGAATTTAAATATTATTAAAAAGTATAGCTTCTATTTATTATTGCTGATTTTGATATAAAGCACAGACGCACGTTCAAAGGAAATAATTATCATCCAATATTTACCTTCATCTCGATGACTGTCTGCAGGGCCTTGGTCTTCGTCGACTCTGGAGCTGCTTCATATCTCCTGTGCAGCTCCTGAGGGACACACACACCGCGATGGTCAGGAGAAGATGGAGAGAGAGACACGGAGGGATGGAGAGAGGGATGGAGAGAGGGATGGAGCGAGGGGCGAAGTAAAGGGGAAGAAGGTCTTGTGCCGGGACAGGAGGCGACAACACCTGGTGGGAAGGGATGGCGGGAGGGCTGGACAGTGGGTGTGGGACGTGGAGCAGGAGCAGGGAACGAGTGCTGGAGGGAAGGATGGAGGGAGGGCTGGACAATGGGTGTGGGACGTGGAGCAGGAGCAGGGAACGAGTGCTGGAGGGAAGGATGGACAGAGGAGGCAACGACAAAATAGGGACGGTGAGGGGGGCAAGAGGAGGGCCGGACAACGGGATGGAAGAGGTGGCGATGGGAAGGAGGAGAAGGTGCTGGGAAGGAGGGAGAGGAGCGGAGTGGGTGATGACGCGAAGGGGAGAAAGGAGCACAGGGTTGGAAGGGGGGTGACACGTGGAAAGGTGGCGGGATGGAGATGGAGGGAGAAACGGGAAAAGAGGGAGAGAGCGGGATGGAGGGAGAGGCGGGAATGCGATGTTTCCCTCCTGTGGAGGCGCTGGCTTTGAGCCTCCTCGGGTCGATGCGTCCGTCCCACATCCTTCAAACAGGGAGGAGAGCCACCACAGAAGCTGACAGAGACCGTCTCAGCCACAAATCTGAATGAATGATCTGATCTGACGGCCTGAAATTATGCTAATTCAAAAAAAAGTAGGTCCCAGCTACAAAGCTTTAGTCTCCTTCAGAAGCAGAAACCTCTCGTAAAATAATATATAACTCAAATCACAATTCAATCAAAATTTGAACTGAGCTATTTTACTGAGCTACACGCAGGGATGCTCTGTCTGCCTGGCTGTGGTTCACAACTCACTAGTCAAATGAAGAGAGAGTAGAGAAGGGGGGGTGTAGTGTATGTAGTGACACAAAAAGGGGAAAAGGGGACAGGGAGAAAGAGCGCGAGTGAGGGAGGGGATGAAAGCAGAGGGGAGGATGCAGCAGTGTATGCATCACTGCTTTTCTTTGGAGGAAACTCAGTGAGAGGCCGACAAAGCTAATGCAGGAGCCGGGAAGCACAGAAACACACGTATGTGAAAGGGACGCTAGGATGCTAGTGGCTTTAGGCAATAGTATGAAAACTCATGAGTGCACACACACACACACACACACACACAAAATGTGTAAGGCTCATTTCCTCTACAGTGTCGAAGGTAAAAGCAGAATAGATGGAGCAAAGTGTGGAAGCAAAAAAGTCTGATTTGTCTTTTTTCTCTATTTTGTAATTAACCCCATCTCTGTCAAAATAAAAGAAACTCTGATGCAATGAGAAGCAACAGACTTTGTATGAATCACTTTTGTTGGTGGGTTCATACACATTTCTCAGCTGGGGTCCATGGTGCATTTGGAGCTGATTTATGACCTTGTGAACTGAATGTTTGTCAACCTAGCGGTTCTTTGCTTTACAGATTTGTCTGAATTAAAACTTTTTAAAGACAATCCTTATCATCACACATGCAGTGTAATGTTATAATGTATTTCATAACTAAAATCAAGAGATAAATCAGTCTTATTTGCATCTGCATAGACAGAAATAAGGGTTCCTGCAGCTTTAAACACATTACATTTACTGATGAATGACTTATGTTAATTACGACAGATATGAAGGGATATTCTAATCCCAGAATATATCTGTAGTCTTTCCCACAGTCAAGCCGAGTGTACTCAGATAAATTCTGAACGAGGTGTTTGTCGAGGGTTCCCTAGGGTCTTTCAGTCCAGTTTCAATATAACTTTATACCATTTGAAATAATTCAATTATAATTACAAGGTTTGTCACATTGGAAATTATTAAAATAAACCTTGAAAAAATGTAAGAAAGTGCATTGAAGACTTTTTATAAGCTGAAACGGTCAGTGCTTGGGCCCTAATTTTTTTTTTTTTACATTTGTTTTGTAATAACAACATCTAACCAGTAGATGGAGCTATTGTATACTACAGTAGTCTCAGTAACAGCTGAGAGAGAGAAGTTGGAGAATTGTGTGTGTGTGTGTGTGTGTGTGTGTGTTAGTATGTGTCTGTTAATGTTTTTGTTGTTTGTTAAAGCTCAATTATGAGCCAGGAGTGGAAACTGCCAAGGGCATTGCTTGAATATGACAGGGTTTGATTTGTTTACACTCACATCTGGCTGTACACACACATACACTCATGCACTGGGGGGCCCTTGAATGCCCTCTGTTGTCTCATCCTACACACACAGACACACACCTCTCTGAGTTGTAGCATCTCCTTGTCTTTTCGCTCCAGCAGGCCCTCCAGCTGGTGGATGGTCATCTCAGCATCGGCCAGTCGCCTCGTACGTTCGTGGTCCTCCTCTGTTGCCCGTGAGGACAGGCCTTTACTCTGCAGCATTTCCAGTAACTTCTTTATTGACTCATCCCTGTGGGACAAGAATATTATGGATTTGAACATAATGGAGGCCTAAAATTGGACATCAGAAGAGAGCCAAACCTCCCCTGTCTGTGTCCTCGGTCTTTACCTGGCAGTCAGGGTGTGTTTCTGCGTGTCTATCCTCAGCTCCATTTCCTCCACCGTCTTCCTCAGGAGGAAGAGCTCTTTGACCTGCCGCTCGTACTCGGCGTGGAGACGCAGGAAGTTGTCCTCCGTCATGTCCTGAGGGGAGAAGGCGTGGTTTCCGAGGTGCCCAGAGTCCGAGTAGTCCGACTGGAAGAGGTGGTTGAGATCGCGTTGGATTCGGACCTCATCTTGTAAAGCCTGGATGGTGCACTGAAGATGCTGGAGGGAGAGAGAGAGTAGATACCTCAAGAACTGGTAAGATCAGGTAATGTGATCCGCGGTTAAGCTTATTATCAAGCTGACTGAACTTCTGAAGTCAACACTCAACCAGCCCGCAGCCTTAGATCTTCCGAGAAGACCCTGTTAGATTATTACTCAGTCAAGACTGGAGACCAAAGGTAACAGGGCCTTTGCTGTCTAGGCTTCAAGCCACTGGAAAAGTTTACCTGAGGAACTCAGACTGGAAATATTGTCTACTTCAAAATCGCTCTTAACATGTACTTTTACTTAATGACTTTACTTTACGTTTTCTTTATCTCATTACATTTAGATTATTTATTATTAAATGTATCTTACTGTATATGTATATTATTATCTGCTGTCTTCTTGTTGTGGTTGTTGTCACTACTGCTCAAAGAGAGCTCACAAATAATGTTTGACAAATTTAATCGATTGAATTTTGATCTGAAATCTGAGTGAGTGAAGTGACCTGCTGACTGAAACATCCAACAGTATGTTTATGTCATCTTGACTGAGCGTGTTGGCAGGTTTGTATCACCACCATCATGCTGACAAGAGGAAAAGATGACACGACTTTGCCTGAGTCACACAAAATAGGGGTCTATAATGTGTGTGTATGTGCATGTGTGTGTGTGTGTGTGTGTGTGTGTGTGTGTGCAACGTCACTTCAATGCCCAGAGGCTTTTTCAGACTGCGTCACAAATAACCTGAGCAGCAAACGAGTCATGGTGAATTTCCAGAGATTAAAAAGAAAATACAGCTGAGAGAAGGTTGCAGTAATGAAAGCAGAAGTAACTAGAAGATAAAAAAAAAAAAAAGGTTATAAAAGGCAGAGATGCCCTTGCAGTTATCGTTAATCAACATTGACAAGAGACAGGACAAGATTAAAGGAGAAAGGAAGGAGAAGAATGAGCTGGGAGGCAGAGAAAAACATGTCTTAGATATTGAGGAAAAGAAGGAAGAGAAAGGGACATAGCAGCAGATAATGATCATAAATAAACTATGTACTTGTACAAACACACGGTGGTAGCTCTGGTTTGTGTTGCATGACGGCCAGGGCAGAGTCTGCTTTGTCACATTTTATTTCATGAACATTTTATTTGATTTAGTTCTTCTTCTTCACTGTGTTACCATATGCGTCACACACAGAGAGCGACTTGACACTGACATTTCTAGGATTTCCCTGAAGACTGACAGACACAGACACAGACACAGACACAGAGCATCTTTTAAATATTCCCTTTGTGGTCCGTCCATCTGTCGCCATGCCAACTACAACTCCTCCCTTAGACATGCACTCGCTGACCGACCCGTGTGAGGGAAACATGCAAGAATGTGCACACAATCTCAAATGTTTGGACTTGCTCAAATACTTCATACTCTACTGAAAGAAGAACCAACATTTTTATGGGCTCTGGTATTTTGCAGCTTTTCTGTCTTTAGAAACTAATTTTTGGATTTCTTTTTAGATGTTCAGACAAAATAAGTAACGGCGAGTGTCATGCTTGAGAAACTGGGACCTTGTATCTACGAATTTTCTGCATAATAAACATTCTCAAGGGTCTAAGGTGTGTGACTGCACTTAAAATCAATTGTGATATATTGTAATTTCCTGCTACCTTCTTAAATTCATAGTATTTCTCTGTTTTCTCTTCTCTCTGGATTGCCTCTGTAATTGCATGTTATTCTGATCAATCTTTTAAAAGAAAGTGAAGTGAGGGGAAGCAAGGATAAACATACAAAGTTGTGGAGGCCTTTTCCAAACTGATAGTATATCACCACTCTCATTAACTGGGGCACCTCTCGATTAGTGTGATACGGCCCAAACTGTATTAACTGTGGGATGATTTTGATTATTCATTTTAAGATAAATTAAATGTTATACTTAATTTGGTTTCACCATTAATCAATTAATAGCAAGAAAAACGAGTTATAGCCATAGATATGAATATTAAAACAGAAAGGAGCAGCTGTATGCGAAGTGGAAAAATGAGTCAGGGACAGAAACACACATGAACACACACATCTGTACTCATTTCAGTAACATATAAATTTCATGCACTATTTAGGCATTAAATAAACTTGCATGTCTTCATGGATCATTATGTGCTGTAATCAGTCAGGCAAACACATAATCTCACTATAACGTCAAGCAACTAAAAGTATGCCAGAGCATGCACGCACACACACACACACACAGACACACCCAACCTCAATAGTTATGCACACTCTAATGCATATCATTGTAATTCTGCATTAATTCAAGCAAACAGGAACAAAACCCACACACACCCAACTTCAAAGGTTAAATATAAAGAATTCGGGAAATTCACACACACATACAATCATATGCCAGTAACCCAGCCAACCCACACGCACACACAGACACACACACACACACAGCTGGAATGCGGAGCTGAGAAATGCCAGACCAGATGATAAAGAAGGTCTGAAATATAGAAGGAAGTGAGCAGAAAGAAACACAAACAGAGAGGGAGATAACAAGGATGGAGTGAGAAAAGAGAGGAAACAGAGCGTTAATTGCGTCCGGGAGAAATAGAGGAAGGGATGAAAAGAGGGAGACAGAGATGGAAAGAGGGCCAGAACACGAGGTGTGTTTTTCATCTTGGTTTCTGCTGAGTCGTCTGGTTCTTTCACCTCTGATCTTGTCAAACGGTTCCTGATCCCTCAAAAATTCCATTGAGGGGCTCAGTTACACAAATATGCACAAATATGCACACTGTACACACTCAAATGTTGATATTACACTGTGAGCTCGACTACAACCACAAACACATGTTCTCCATCGTACATTTTGCACTCCAGTTTGATTTCTGATTTCTGTTCAACTGATAAAAAAGGTGAGAATAAGATAAATACATTTAAACTGTGTGTAACTGGGACCAACACACAAACAAGAAGAGGAATCAAGAGGACAGATGTTTCCTTCAAGAGAAGGACAGATCATTTCATCAAGCTGGTGGAAAGTAAACAAGTGCACGATGGGAAATGATCTCAATGCCAGTGATGATTAACAAATCAAAAGTTGTGAATTTGACTGAGTGCTCCACATAAACAGCAGAGCAGGTTGAGGTCCCCTAAAAATCTATCTAGCCGTCTCCCGAGTAGTCTCCATCAATACAACTGATGTCTTTCCATCAACTTCCATGAATTATTCCTTGGGAAATGGTTGAAAATATCAAAAAATGCCTTGGAATGTTTAAAAGAAAATCTGCCCTTACTTCTGGGTACAACCCAAAATTTGATAAACAAACCAAACAACCAATCAACAAGCAGGGGCAAAACCCGAACCTCCTCCTTTGACGTTATTCCAATATCCTTCACAACAACTTAAAAAAGCCTTTAAAAGATGACATCGTTTTCACATGCATTTGAGACTTCAAGTCACCTTGATGCTTCTCATATAAACAAAATATGAACTATGTTTCACAAACAAACTTTCTGTCCGCACTCACTCGTCAGTCATGAAATAAATCAATGCAAACAGAGCATGTGAGACTGAGGTTGTGGAGAAATTCAACCTTCATGTGAATCTATTTGTATTTTTGTTGTGCTCTGGTCTCGTCAAATGAGACACACTAGTATATCAGCTGTACCACATTCAGCTTTTCCACTCACTGAACTTACTTCATTACCACATAATCGGTGGAAGAACCTGACGTGGGGAAAAAGTATCCAGACAAAAATCTCAAAATGTCTCACTATCGAGCCACAACCACACGGGCCTGTACTCTGTCTCATATAGTTTGTGTCTGTAGGCCGGGCAGGAGTTTAAAGCCTGATACAGGATTTAACATGAAAGAAGTCTGTAGCCTAATGAGTAATATTCTTTTTTTTCAAAACTTACTCGAAACCCGCTGGTTTGAAACCGCAGATTTAAGCAAAGACAAGATTTAAATTTGATTTTGATTTCATTGAGTCAATCCAGGTTTTCAGGATGACCTCACACAGTTTCTTTACACCATGAGACACTCATTCACTTCTCTATTAGGGTTCAAATGAACTCCTGTCACACTTAATGGTTTTATTACAGTGACATGACAGCTGCCTAAAATCATGAATTAATCACAAGATGTGTCTTGTAATGAGAAACACATTAAACTAATGGTCACTTGTGGAACAAAATTATTATCCTGCATAATCTATTTTCCGAAGAGGGTAGGAAGAGGAAGAGGAGAGGAAGAGGAGGAAGAGGAGGAAGAGACGAGCCGAGAAGCGTGAATACGGCGACAAATATTCCATCCGCTCGTCACCGCCCTCCCCCCCCGAGGTCACCGCTCATCTGTCTTTCAATATTAACCATCTCTCCGTTATTACTCCTCCGTCTCATCCCTCGCTTGTTCTTTGCTCGCCGGGTGAGTCATGCTTCCCCCCCTTCGCAAACAGACACACACTGTGACATAAGCACATGTACACACAATGGATGTACAACAACACACACACACAATGAACGCACAAAACGCAAAGTTATGCCTGTATGCAACAGACAACATGAAGGTTGTTGCAATGTTTAGTGTGTGTGTGTGTGTTTGAAATGACAGCAAGCGGTTTGAAAGCATCGCCCACACAGGCATCAGACAACACGCAGATTAACACACACACACAAACACACTCTCTATCTTTTCTCTGAGGATATAGGTGGAGGATGAAGAGCGTAATGAAGAGGAGGATACATTTTGAGCAGGAAAAAAAAGAAGGAGAACAATCTCCGGGAAGAAAATAGCATCAGATTGAATGAAAACAAAAGCGGAAGTCCAGAATAAGCGCGGATGAAAGAGGGAAAAAGGCAAGAGATTAAACGAGGTGAGGAAAAAATGAAAAAAATGCCAAGAGAAAGGGAGGAAAAGGCGAGAGTAAAGCAATGACCCTAATCAGTCACTTTGAGATGCAACATCAGGGTCAGTGGTGGGTTTAAAGAGCGAGAGAAGAGAAGAGAAGAGGAGGAATTAAATCATTGGCTGTCACATCTATTTAGACGGACAGACAGATACGCAGACTGACAGATGTCAGAGAGGCAGAGGAGAGGAAGGAAGGAAAAAAGGAAAAGCATAGAAGGAAAAGGGGAGTGACCGTACTGTAATTCTGTTCATTCCTCACCAACTCTTCCCAAACCCACTCCTTATAAGGAAAGACATGGCTGCCACAGGACCACAGGCTCTCTCTCTCTCTCACACTCTCTCACACTCTCTCTCCTTCACACACACACAAACACATTGAGAGAGAGAAAGTGGAGAAAGTGAGACAGCGACAGCAGGAACTCACAAAATCACAGCCTTGTAGGCAAAGAGGGAAAACTGACTCTTTCATTTTCAAATCCTTCTTTCCTCTCCACGTTTCTTTCCACTGTAAAACGAACACTGCGCCTTTGTGAAAGAAAACGTGAAGAAACGAGGGAACATTTCTTTCCCTCCGCACGATGGACTTTTATATGAATCTCATTCCGTTCCTCACCCGCCGCTCACCCTCACCTCCCTCTTTCTCCTCTGTCCATCTGTCCTGTCTCTCCCCCACTATCATTCCCTTTATTTACCTTATTCCCTCGTTCTCTCCATCCCTCTCTCTCTCCTCCTCCTTCTCACCTATCTCTCCATCCTGGCTAAATAAACACAAAAGGTTTGTGGACCATCTGCTACTGATGAGCATTCATGTGTGAAAAACAAACACACAAGAAGAAGGCCTAATACATTAACACACACACACACACACACACACACAGGAGACTCAACCCATACACATGTAGGCACACACGCAATGCAGGGATAACAGTCGCGATAAATTAATTCTAACAGGGAGGAAGAGAGATTGTCTCACACATGCATATGATATGGATGCACACATGTATAGTATACTAACACACACAAACGCACACTCACACACACACACACTCACACAGAGGAATATGACTCATAGGTCGAGGAGTGGCGGATGGAAAGAGGAGCAGGCTGCAGGAAACAGAAGGAGGGAGATAAGGTAGAATGACACAGGGAGATGATTGTGTTTGTGTTTTAAAGAAAGTCATATCAAAGACGGACTGAGGGGAATAAAAACTTTAAAGAAAACTTTGTTGTCTTTTCCAGAATCACCCTGCATCACATTCAAACCAAAGACTATGGACGACATGACAGCTCCCCAAAAAATTAGGCTAAATTATCTACAGAGTAAAAGTACACGCTTCTCAATTCTCAATTTAATTAGTTTTTATCACACTGATGTATATTTAAGTGCTCATGTATTCAGATTTTATTTAGGGGGTGAGACATCATGATTGACAGCTGGGACTAATTCACGATTGGTTGATCGGCAGGACCACGATGCTGCGGCTCCACACCACGACCACTACTGTGCAGACTCTGGATCCAGATGACGTCAAAGGGGGTGTGGCAAAGACTGTGGCACCCGTATCCTGGATATTTTAACTTCATTTTTGTACAATGAGAGGAAGTGCATACTTGTTGTCCATCTTTATTTACAGTCCATGATTCAGAGGGTCAAACACAATCACACTCAGGTCTTCTCAGTCGAGCCCAACCCCCTCCACTGGTTCACTGTCAAACAGCTTCCATGTACAATTCTCTTTGTAACATGTACTAAACAAATTAAGTAACCTGGTATTAAACAAAAGGAAACAACAAAATTCATAAGCAGAGATATTTGGCCACTTGTCCACCTCTACAGCCATTTCAAGCTCCAGATATAAAACTGAAAAACAGTCACTTGTTCAGACTCACTACAGAGCCCATTTGTTCTGGAGCAGGACAGCTGACCGGTTTAATCAAAGAGCACAAGAGACAACAGATTGAAGAGTTGTGGATCTGGGGCCGAGGAGCATGACTCCTGAGGAATGCACGTGTTTGCAGAATCCCAGGGTGAGTGAGTGTGTGTGTGTGTGTGTGTGTGTTCAGCATTTTCTCTTTCACTCTCTTGCCATAAATCCTTCCTCCCCCCCTTTCTCTCCCTAAACTGTAACTCCCTTCCTACAGATTTACATCCAGCCTGGACTTTTTCAACAAGGAAAAATCTCCGTCATCTCCTGTGATTCAAACCTACTTCAACATTCAATCAGATGAACTATTAAACATCTCTGAATTTAAATCTTGTTTAGGAAATATGCATTGTTGATAATGTTTAATGATAACAGGACAATATGTAATCAGAACAGCAGCACTACGGTACTTACTCTGTCTTCCTTTCATCCTACAATTGCCCCTCCTTTCTTTTCCCCCCAACTCTTCAATCCATCAACTCTATCTTTAAATCCACACTCTTCTCTCCTCTTCTTCACTCATCTCTCTCCATCAATCCGTCTTTCCATTTCATCTGTTTTTTTTTTCCTGCTTGATTTGTCTATGACATCCATTCATCTCTCCTCCTTTACTCCCCCTTCCTGGCTCCCATCCCAAGCTTTGATCTATCCTTCACTCTACTGATTTACTTTCTCTCTACGTTTTACACATCTTTACATCTCAGTCCATCTTCTCCACACTAACACACACACACACACTTTTCCCCTCGCCCTCCTCCTCTTCCAGGTTCTTTACCGATATAAGGATACCCAGACAAAGCATTTTTGCAGCCAGCTGGCACAGGAACTCTTGCTGGCAACAGTTTTTTTCTATACAGTAAATGGAAAACTCACACAGGAAACAACTGGCCGTGTCCACTCCTATTGGATTCAACCTAACCTGAGAACAAGCTCAACGCCTGCTTGGAGTGATTAATTAGAAACGCAGGATACTCAACTTAAAATCTGGAGTAATAACGTTAAGTGATGGGCGGTGATTAGAAGGTTTTACTCAGTCAGCAAAGAAGCTGGTCTAAATGTGGTCTGCGGTATATCTATACAGTAAAATAAGTATTATGTGCCTTTAAGTAATTCTTTATTAAGTGCACAAGTGAATAAATGCCTTAAGTCTTTTCACATGCTTTAAGAATTTTAACTGCAGAGGCGGAACAGATCAGGGTTCTGGTAGCACCATCCATTTACACATTAACCTGAAGGCCATGTTCAAAGAGTGGAAAATTCACTCAAGTGCCAGTCTGTGAAATTATCCCGCTCCCTCGCGCTCTCCAAGTTTGTCGCTTTGAGCAAAAAGAGTAAAATGCAGGGAAAAATTGCAGACGGGGAGAAGAGGAAGAAAGGAGAAGAGAGAGAAAGACGGTCTCTCCGAATCTGCCTCATCTCTCCATCTCCCTCATCACACTATTGACCTGAAGGTAAAGTGCCACCAAGGTGTAACGGGCACTGTACTGATCTGCCTGTTTCGATTAACCTCCTCACACACTCTCACACACACACAGACACACACACACTCAGAGAAAGAGAAGGCAAATCTCCAGACCCTTTGCCCACTGGGTTCAGCAGGTAATGTTTTACAAAAAGAAAACAGAAACCGATATACATGCTTTTTTTGACAAATTGGGCATTTTTATAAAATCTTGAAACTAACACCTCTCCACTAACACGGTCATATGACCTGGTATCAGTATAGTATGTTACAATTTTTTTCTTCATTGTTTGTATTAAACAATCGTAATGGATCATGATTTATAATTAATAACATGAATAAAAACTGTGGTCATGATTTGCGTTTCACTTGTGTATTTTCATCATCAATGCTGGGGAAGCCAACAACTCCCATGATCCCCCACTGCGTTACGACATCATCTAACTAGGTCTTTAATATCGTTTATATTAAGAGACTTGTAAGGGAAATGTAACATGTGACCATAATATAATCATGTTTATGTATACTTGGATTGATCATCATTGAATCTCTAACAAATGTAACTTTGATGTTGCTGTTTCCTGTAGAACTGAGTGAGTGTTGGCCTGATTACTCCAGTCACAGTAATCTAATTAGTCCGGACACAGTGTGATAGTAATTAGCTATTCAGGCATTATGATGTAAGGAACTACTTTGATGTTCCTTACACAAACTCACCTAACAAAGACCTTACAGCACGGGGGATTTGTGGTGGTTGTAGACACTAAGAAGGGATCTCGGAGACAGATGTTACACTCCAGGGGTCTGAGAGCAGGGGACAGGATACCCGTCACCTATTTCCTTTATATCAAAGAGGCTGATCAATAAGTTTGTTCCTCTCTAGGAGGAGCTTGAAGATGTTTGAAGTGCTGCTTCTCCTGTGTCATTAACTGTTTAACAACCCCCTCCCGAATGGGTGGGGTTAGCCAAATGTATAAATACCAACCACTGTCTTCTGTCTGTGTGCATATGACAAACTCAACTCTGTTGTATGTACCATGCTCGAGCATTAAATGTGTGACAATACTGTAAGAGAATTGTGTCTCGTTTCCTCCTTGCTAAAGGTGGGATTGTAGAAATTGCCACGACAATTTGGGGGCTCGTCCGGGATGCCTAACTCATTCACGCTTCAAACCATTCTCAAGACCAAGTTTAAATCTGCGCGCAGTCGGTGAGGGGATTTTCTTTTTATTAATTATTATTGCCCAAGACCCGAAGTCTACCTCTCCTGAAGGGCAAGTCGTAATCGACTCCCATGGTGAGAAGAGGCTGCTTGTGAGATTATGGAATGAAGATTGTTCGATACGGCATCTGAAATTTTTCTTTGAAGGAGGATACAGTATTGAAGAGCACGGGGTGACGCGTGAGGTAGAGTGACATTACTTAGGGGTGATGACCCATTGATAAAGGAATTAATAAGAATAATATCAATTAATGTCATCTATGTGCTGGTAAGTGAGTGACTGCGAATTTAATTTAAATGGGGAAACTTAATAGCAAGCCTTTTACTGAAGTGTGTGATCTAATGGGATGTGCAAAAATTATGTGTGAGAAACATGGTGATGACTCCTGTAAACAGCTTCTGGTGTGGATAGAAAAGTTTGCATTTTCTGAGAACGGTAGTTTTCGTATAATTCAAAAACAGGCGCTACAAGTTGAATTGGGAAAAATGACCAAATGAAGGGTAAAACTAAATAAATTAGATAGCATTGATAATGTGTGATTCAGAATTGTTAAATGTAACAGATAAGTAGTGAGCAGGGGTGCAAGAGGGGGGGAAGGGAAACTAATCAATGTCCTCAGCTCTCACATTCACAGAAAGAACTGGATCTCCTCCCTGCCTCAGCCGCTCATCAGAGCCACCTGAACCAACAGCCTGCTATCTCATACCGAGACCTCCAAGGACAGTCTGCCTCAACAGGACGCACCACATCAGGCGCAGCATTCGCTCCAACTCCATGTCACCAGAATCAGGGTGAGGCTGCTGCAACCATCGCGGCACAAGACAGTCTTGGGTCGGACAGACTCAGTCCCATCTCAACAAGAACAAGAGCAGACGCAGATGCAGTGATGTATGTCTACAGAGCCTGGACACCAGAGGAGATGTGCTGAATTTCCAGTGAACTGTCAGACATAGCGTCACAAGGAGGGCCTGCAATTTTCGAAGTACTGTCCCAAATTGTATAACAGTAAAGGCAGACTTTGAGAGAAACCAGAAGTCTCTTGCTCCACAGCATAAAACTGAAATGGCAAGGGGCCAAGTATAAAGGGACTGGCCAGGGACAGACATGCGCTATGACTGGAGAACAGATGCGGTTTCGCGGACATGTGAAGAGACTCTATGAGAACAACCTGCTGGAAAGGTGGTCAAATCTATTAAAGTCTTCAAAGATAACCGCTGAATGTTGCCACCAGAAGACCCAGACCACTGTGCGAGAGACTGTAACACGACAAGGCTGAAAAGGAGATCCACTGGACTTATTTTTCACGTATCCCAGAGACTGCACAGAGGATGAGGCATGGCTTGAGGCAGAGGCGGAGGAGACTCCAGATTCAGGTGAAACGCACCCCCAACACCACACGTACAAACATTACAAAGAATTGTTTAACATGGCAAAAAGGAAGTGGATCTGAAGTTTTACCTGAAATATCTCTACAGGTAGCAGGCAAAATATCTAATTTCTGGTTGATTCTGGGGCCGCAAAACAACATTATCTTCCAAAATTGGTTGGTATATATATTTTCACTGTTGGGGCATCAGGCACCAAAATTAAATAATCATATACCACACCACGGTCTGTTACCAAAACAGATGGGGATATAAAATACATGTTGACTTGAAAATTTGTTAGGAGGACACCAAATGTGGTCTTAGGCTTGATTTTTGCATTGTAAACAGGAAGGGGTTTAAGTCACCAGAACATGAGATATCCATAGTGAATATGTACAACCAGATCATGGTTAGCCACTGTACCTACACCAATGGGACCTGTTACCCACTGGGCCAAGGTATATAACCTCAGATCTGCTTGAAATAGCACACACACACACACACACTGCGTCATGCAAGTATCTGACTTACATTGCACAGCAACAGTTAGTGAAGGAACAGACAAAAAAAAAAAAAAAACTGGTTCCAGGAAGATTAAAGAAAGCAATAGTATTAGTAGTGATTTGGTGTATTATGATAATAGATTGTAAGCATTGACTGTTGTGTTGACCCCACAATAGGCAAATCTTTAATATACTTAACCCATCACCAGATATATTTCTAGCTAAAGCAAATGATGTGCAGTGGGAAAATTTGGCACACATGGTCACTGAGTGTTCACAAGATTGTAAATGGGAGGATAGGGGAGAAGGAATTCAATATTCTTCCTCAATGCAAACACACAGATGCCCATTTTCAGAGCATTTTTATGGGGGAAAACAAAAATGTGTATTTAGAACAAACCGCTAAATTTAAACAAAAGGTTTGCAGTTTAACAATTGACTCTTCAGAGTTACAAAAAGTGCAACAAAATGTATGGACTAATGATAAGTATGATCTGGGATTATTTTAAACTGAACATCTCAATGTGACACCAAAGAGCACATAACGTTAATGTTCGAGCGCACATCCACTCAATCCAGAAGCAGCAGCAGGTATAACACCAGAATTTTAAAACTGGTAGAAAACCGGAGTCATCATTCCATGTGCACACTCACCAGTAAGAATGCCTATTAAATAGATTAAAATAAAACAAAAAAGAGAGGATAATATAAAAGATTCTCTGGTTCCACCAGAAAGCATGTAGTTTTTGTTTATTTTGAATTGTTTATTTTGCTAATGCATTTTTCAGTGTCCCAGTTCATCCACACTCTCAGTATTGGTTTGCTTTCACAATTCCGGATAAATCATATACGTTCAGACGTATGTCCAAAAGTTTTGTGGAATCCCGCGCAGTCAGGTCACGGGTTATGCAAGTGAGTCTGGAGGACTTGGCATTACCAGCGGTAAGCAAGTGAGTCTGGAGGACTTGGCATTACCAGCGGTAAGCGCGCTGATATAAATGTTGATGATTCGATGATTTGTTCACCAACAACACAGGCCTTTAAAGTCGACACAGTAGCATGCTAAAATATCTTGCAGACCAGGGCCATGAGGCCAGCCTGGCTAAGCTGCAATTTGTCCAGAAAAGTGTAACTTTCCTAGGACACAAAATTTCTAGTAGCGGTAAAAACATTGAGCTCAAACGAGTGGAAGCCATCCTAAAGATTCTAACACCGCGTTCTAAAAAACAATTAATGTAATTTTTTTTAGGGATGACGGACTACTGTAAACAGTGGATCTGTGATTATGCATCCCTGGAGGCTCCACTCCTGTATGTTATGCATGGCCAAGGACTGACACCAACTGACAACCTGACGTGGACGACAGACGCTGACACAGCATTCACCTAACTACAACAGACTGACTTCGACACCTACACTGGGACCACCAGATCAAAACAGATCATTTACACAGACTGTAAATGAGAAACGGGGTTTCATGACAACAGTTTAGTGCAAACGACCAGTGGCGTATTTATCCTCCAAGAAATTAGATAGCTTGGCATTGGGTCAGCCTCTCTGTCTAAGAGCAGAATGATATCAAGAGGTCACATTGTTAATGCCATATTCTGGATCGTCCATTCTGCTAGAGCAGCAACCTAATTCTATTAACAGCCATTTTACTCTGTAAAGTGTGAAGCTCACACTAAAGGTGATTCTGTTTTTCAACAGGTAATGCTCAAGCAGATACAGCAGCAGAGGAAGCGGCAACTAACCAACATACTGTCATTGATATTCCTTTTTCCTTTCTCTCACAGATTTAGCAGAAGCACAGAGCCATGCTAACAACATAGAGAAAGCAGAATGTAAATGTTTTAACAATGTATGTCAATCTAAGGACGGCCGTCCATGTGTGTTTAAATGTTTATTTGTTGTTTTGTTTGTTTCTGTTTTATTGAAAATTGTCTGGTTTCCCAAACTACTCCTTTACGTTTTATTTCAAAATGTTTACATTTTCTGACAGGCAACACTACAAGAGGCCAGGACGTACAACCCCCTGGCCAACCGATTGATCGCTTGCAAATGGATTTCATTGAACTAACACCATGTGAAGGAAAGGAGCATTGTCATGTGGCTGTTGACATATTTTCCCTACAGGTAAAGCAGATGCCTCTGCAGTCGCAACGGTGTTGGTGCGAGAAAACATTTACCCTAGAAACAAGGGGTGGAGCAGTTGAAAGAGAACATTGGAACAATTAAAAACAAATGGTCAAGTGCTGTGATGACACAGAAATCTCATGGATCAAAGCACTACCGGTAGTGTTTACTGACCATGAGAGGGAGGGAAGGGCCAGAACAGGTTTGTACTGTGTGGACATAACCAAAATGTTGAGCCTTATACACACAGGTAAATGCAGCAATCCCGCAACCAGCAGAGGGCCAGTTGCATAATTGGAAACCAGGGGACTGGGTGCTGATATAAGTCCGCCACTTGAGACGGAGGCCCAGGGAGAAAGTGTCGCTTCCCTCACAGACGAGGAACAAAGCAGAAGAAAGATGACAGCTCTCACTGAGGTGTAAAACCATACCAACAACCAACAGCTGTTGCAGATAAAGGAAGAAACGGCGAGAAAGAGACAGAAGGAACAAAAAAAAGAGAAGAAAGACCAGTATCAACTCATCATAAACCAACCCGACAGTAAAATGGACATCATTTATTTTATCTTATAATTATTTAACAGAGCGCACAGACCAAGTGAGTTCAAAACTGACTGTAGAAAATATCCAAATTCAAGATCATTGTGCATGCAATGCTCCAACCACATGTAGAATTCCTAGCTCTGCCTGCTAGCTTCAATGACACAGAATGCTGGCCAGTAAGTAATCCAGAATATACTTTTTGCGTCATGGCAGGAATGTGGATAGCACCGTGGAAAACTCAAACCCAAATAATGTTCTTAGAATTTAAATCTGAATTATTGTTCAAAGCCTATATTTTCATCTAAATCCTCAGCCCGCAACTGCTCAGTCGCTTGGCATCCTCTGCCAGTGCATCCTATGTCAAATGTTTCTTCTGTGTACAGGATCCTAGCCAAATAATTACAGCAAATGCTTATTTTAAATCAAACAAAAACTGTTTCTTTTAAAAGACAGTCTGCACTGCCAGAGAAGGTGTATTTAGTCTGTGGGGACCAGTGTTACAGCTGCTTACCAAGAGAATCCCACAGTCGTTTGTTCATGTTTTTGATTGCTATTTCTGTTATCACTTGTAAGATTGGTCTGATACGCAAAAAATGCACTTAGGCCATTGTTACCACTATGCAAATTGACCTCTAGCCTATCTTAGACTGGATTCCACCATATGATGACGTTGATAATATATCACACAACTGAAGTACCCTCAATCGTCAACTTCGGACAGAGTGGGATTTCCCCCACCTTATAAAGTGTTATTGATCCATAATGATCAAAATGACGGATTGTAAGGGAAATGTAACATGTGACCATAATATAATCATGTTTATGTATACTTGGATTGATCATCATTGAATCTCTAACAAATGTAACTTTGATGTTGCTGTTTCCTGTAGAACTGAGTGAGTGTTGGCCTGATTACTCCAGTCACAGTAATCTAATTAGTCCGGACACAGTGTGATAGTAATTAGCTATTCAGGCATTATGATTGATGTAAGGAACTACTTTGATGTTCCTTACACAAACTCACCTAACAAAGACCTTACAGCACGGGGGATTTGTGGTGGTTGTAGACACTAAGAAGGGATCTCGGAGACAGATGTTACACTCCAGGGGTCTGAGAGCAGGGGACAGGATACCCGTCACCTATTTCCTTTATATCAAAGAGGCTGATCAATAAGTTTGTTCCTCTCTAGGAGGAGCTTGAAGATGTTTGAAGTGCTGCTTCTCCTGTGTCATTAACTGTTTAACAACCCCCTCCCGAATGGGTGGGGTTAGCCAAATGTATAAATACCAACCACTGTCTTCTGTCTGTGTGCATATGACAAACTCAACTCTGTTGTATGTACCATGCTCGAGCATTAAATGTGTGACAATACTGTAAGAGAATTGTGTCTCGTTTCCTCCTTGCTAAAGGTGGGATTGTAGAAATTGCCACGACAGACTTCTAGCAATCAGAAAACAGTCTGGTTTAAATTAATGTTTTATAATAGGGGAAAACATTTTCCTTAATTCCTCAAGCAGACGCAAGCACTCGCACAAACACTCTAACCCTAACAGTTTTATTCTAAACCAGCACCTTGAGTATTAAGTTAAATAATTGAAGAGAATGAAAACAGTGCAGCAGTAAAAGAACAACAGCCGCTAGCCTCTAACACACACACGTCTTCTGACATCATACCACTTCCGTGTACTTTCCATTTCCATACAACACGCACAAACTGTTGCATGCAGAAAAAAAACATACAGACTTGATAAAAATAGAGATGGAGGATGCAAAACAGCGCAGACCACTACATCACATGCACAAGAACATGCGTGCATTACTTTCTCCATGTGCACATTATGTACATACAGTAACAAACACGCAAGTAAAATCTACACAATTATAACCAGGCAATTTGTGCCTCCGCACAGACAGACACGCAAGCGTTTCCGTGTACAAAAAGCCCAATTGTCCTGACGCACACGTGAGCATGCCATCTCACGGAAGGACAAAGATTCTCTCTCTCTCTCTCTCTCTCTCTCTCTCTCTCTCTCTCTCTCTCTCTCTCTCTCTCTCTCTCTCTCTCTCTCTCTCTCTCTCTCTCTCTCTCTCTCTCTCTCCCTCTCTCTCTCCTCTCTCTCTCTCTCTCTCTCTCTCTCTCTCTCTCTCTCTCTCTCTCTCTCTCTCTCTCTCTCTCTCTCTCTCTCTCTCTCTCTCTCTCTCTCTCTCTCTCTCTCTTATCAAGGAAACAAACAAACCGAGCTGGCAGCGCCTACTTCTTAAAAAATGTATACATACAAACTCACACATACAAACACCCTACACAAGTGAAACACACTCACACAAAACACACACACATTAACACGCATGCTGTGGTATGACGTCACATGGCTGGCCTGGAGTACAGTAGAGACTTGATAGCATCTAGCAGCCCCAGATACAGACAGACACAGTAGTTATTGTTCATCGCTCTGATTCATTGCTGGGACATAGACTAGAGAGTAACAGATATGTTACTAGATCTATAAACATTTCATTTACCCTATGTTGCTTGATATGCATGAAATATGAAATCTTATTAGGATTCATTTGAGGTATATATTCAGACAGATAACATCAACATGTCATTTCTGCAACAAACTCCTCAGTTGCATGGATGTTTCTTCAGAAATGAAAAGGTGATGCTCTTCTAATCATGAAGGCTAACTGCTGCTTGTCATCTGCTTGTTCTTTTGTATATCTATCTAAATGAAAACTGATTGGAGAGCAGAGGGAATAAAGAGCTAGAAAAAGACAAAGGTTTCTGTGTACTTGAGAGAAACTTTGAATTGAAAGAAAAACCAAAGACAGAGAGGCTTTCCTCGAGCACTCTACACATTCCTCCATCTCCTCCCTTTCTTTGCCCCGATTCGCTTTCTTTCTGGGTGAAACGTCGAACGTACCTGCTGTGATCAAAGAGGTGGAACAAATTGGGTGAACACTCTCATTTACAGAGAGCAGAGCAAAGGCAGCGCAGAGAGAGGGACAATGAGACAGAGGACGCTGACCACAGGGTGAGGCCGAACAGAGCGGGCATCTGTATGCAGACTGGTGCATTTGTCGGATCGGGGTTGTGTTTGGGTCGCTTCTATTGAATCGTGTTCTGGGGCAAAGCGGCTCCACAGGCCCAGATGGAGAGTGAGGAGGGAGGGGAGGAGAGGGAGTCGGACAGTCGGGAGCGAATTGGTGAGACAGAGAGGAAGAGAGAGAGGCAGGGGAGAGATGGAGAGTGTCATGACAATGTTGAGAAAACTTGTGAAGAGAAAATTACTGGATGTGGGTGGTGACACGAGAGACGGCAGCTGGCTGTAAATACTGCAAGAGTAATAATCTGCATCTCAGGGAGGATGCGACAAAATAGAGCCCGACATATAGTTTGACTTTGAATATGCAGATTTGTCACCTGTGTCTTACTGAGAGTTTTTTCGGTCTGTCAGCCCGTTTTCCATCCATCCACTATCTATCTATCTATACAGCTTATCCTTTGTCATGGGGGGGTCTTCTGTGTGAAGAGGTCATCCCACCCACCCTGACACCCCAGAAGTAATCAATATATTCATATCTACCAACCTACTGTGAAAGGCGTAGCTCATATAATCCAGGGATGACATCTCACCCTCGCAGTTGCCCTCAGCTCTGTGGAGCCTTTTAGAGATTTAACACTTAACAGCCCACAATTTTCCTGCAGCAGTTTTCGATGAAAAGGCTCCGATGAACCAAGTGTAAGCTCCCTCCCCAGGACCAAACTATGGACAGATAAAGTTACAGTGGGTAAACATACTGGAGCATTGAGCTTCTAAAGGGCTGGAGAGTTCGACAGGAGTGGATGAAGATAGAAGTTAAGCAAACAAGGCCAAAAGGAGAGTAAATATTGTATAACGCTCGTGACGTGGGCTGAAACGGGACTCCTGACTGCTGCTTATGTTGTTGCAATGTTAATGTGTGTGGTGAAAGTGAAACAAGGCAACTACACATCTAATTTTACACAGTTATAATACCAATAAGACAAAAACAGCAAAACTATTAAAGCAAAACCAAGTGAGAAATATCCAGAGAAGTATTGATCCATGTAGAGGATAGAGAAAATAATTTGTCTGAATAAAATATAAAATTATTTTTTGTTGTGTCACTCTTGTGGCACAGCCTCCCAAATAGATCAAATATACAACAGACAACACTCAAATTTTCATTTATTCGGATATAATTACTCCATCATCTATTGCATCTCGTTTATAAAAACAAGTGTCCGACAAGTACAAGCATGAGATCAGGAATGTTTTACTAAGTGTTTTACTGACTCCGAATCTATTGTGACACATTGTGTTGATATGAGAGGAAGGGAGTGGGAAAGGAAGGAAAGAAAAACAGAAGGGGGCGAAAGAGAGGTGAAGTTAGTGGGTAAGGCATGAAGGAGGAGGCCAGGAAGTGAGGAAGTTTGGAGGAAGGTAGGAAGGACGAGGAAGAAAGAAGTGTGGAGATTATACGTGCATTCCTGAACAGGGTGTGTGTGTGTGCGTGTCCTAAAATTACTGGGAGTGTTATTCAATTTCTAAAACTAAGAGGATGGAGAGAAGGAGGGAGAGAGAGGAGGGAAGGTGGGAGGTAAGGAGGAGAGAGAGAAAGCCAGCGCTGACTCACCGGGCGGTGACAGAAATAGAAGAAGAGAAGCAGAATGAGTAAGAACTGAGAGAGAGAGAGAGAGAGAAAAAAAAGAAAGCAAGGGGACAGAGAACAACCAGTGATAAACAGAGAAAGAGGACGAGCGAAGAGAGGGAAAGTGACAGCATAATGAGAGCAGGAAATGAAAAGGATGGCTCGGGTTCAAAGGGTGTGATTTGTCTGGCGGAAAGAAAGAGGATGAAAGTAGAAAGTGACGAAGAAAGAGAGGGAGCACATATTTCCTGACATTAAAAGAAAAGAAAATAATCTCTTACATGTCTTATCGTGTGTTTTCACTCACTGCAACACACACACACACCAATGGAGGAGTGTGTGTGTGTGACAGCAAGTGAGGATTGATTTAGGAATAGCAGCAGGTTAACTACATGGTAGATTAATACATTTATCATGTGTTCCTTCAGTCTCTCTCTCTCTCTCAGACACAACACACACATTTTGACTAAAACATGTATACACAGCCACGCACAACCTGCTTGAGTGTTCTCAAACTGCATCTAAAAAACATGTCAAAGCAAATTTTTGGAGAAACCACATTAAATTTGTCCTGCAGGCAACATCCAACCTTAAATACACTCACACCAGCAGGTCTAAGAGCAGGTGACAATGACCAAAAGGTAAAAATGACATTATATTCTTCAAAATAAAGTCAGCAAGTGCGTGCGCCCTCTCCGTGCTGGGCCATGACAGCATGTGAAATCCGACACTGCAAGTGACAGCGAGCGAGTATGTGTGCATCTCTTGCGTAATAACCCAGCCTCCTGCCAGACTCGCTGCGTCTCCATCTCATCCAGATTGCTCCTGAACCAGAAGACAGCTGGGAGTCCCCAACCAGGCATCTGTCTTCGAGGCCGCCATGAAGCAGCGAGACAAATCCACCAGAACAGTCCACAAAATGATCTAGAAGCACCGTCCCCTGTGTGCCTTCCAATAAAATCAGACAAATCCGAGGATAGGACAACTAGGGGAGGATAAACCTCATCTTTTTGGTTTGGATGAAAAAATGTAAATGCTAAACCGACCTCTATGAAACTTTGTGGATGGGCGGGGCATAAGGAAGAAGCCTCTAATTTTTGGAGTGGATCCAGAGAAACAAATAGAGCCAAGAAGTTTTTTTCATTTCTAGTTCTAGTTTCTTTTTTCTAAAACTTCTGCTTTCCTCAGTTGGGAAGAAAATCTAATTAAAAATGCAATATAACCGTTAAGAGGATATAACCGTTGACATACTTCTCCCTTTTCTTTTGACTGAGCAACCAGCAAAGACACTCCAGAGATATATACAGTATAAATAATTCAGTGTCCCATAGAAACGTAGGTCCAGGCACACACACACACACACACACACACACACACAGATGTCTTTTTCCTACCTGTGTCTCCTCCTGAACAACTCTGTACTGTTCCTTCCAGACAGACATCTTTGTGGCTTCATCCTTCCTCACCGCCCTCTCTTTCTTCAGCTCTGGACTCCAAAACGTCTTGATGGAGTTCATAGAGGAGCTCAGCTTGGACTCTTTAGCCTCCAGCTACAAGAAAGCAACATCAAACACAGTGTTAATAAGTGTTATATCCTCTGGGATGCTTCATTTACCTGTATCTTCAGTCAATGACCCTTATTATCCTTTATTAAGTTTGCAGATGATATTATAATTTATCTCCCTCAACTTATCAGATTCACTTGCTTTAAATTTCCCTTGTTATCTTAATCTTCAATTCAGGACTGCAGATTTCCAAGAAGATATATAAACAACATTTGTCACAGAACTGCAAATATCAAAGTATCATGCTCCTTCTTTTGAGAGCATGCAAGTGTCCTTACTTCTCTGCGTAGCAGCTCGTTCTCTCTCAGCACTTCTCTTAGTTGTGTTTGAAGGTCCGACATGGCTCCGTCTCTCACCTGACAAAACAAATTGTGAATATTTAACCCAATCGTCATATGGAGTTATGCAAGTATGTGAAATTAAATATGGAAAATAAGATCTATGTACCGTATGTGAAGCACTTTTAGATTATATATACATGCAAATACTTTTCTCAGACAGGATTTTGCAGGAAACCATTTCCACACAAGACAGACATTTATAGACCGAGTTCCTTTATGGATTACACAACTAACTTCAATATTAATGAGAATACGCTTCCCATATAAAAGTTTAATTCATCTTGGCATAAGGAGAGCAGTGTTTGAATGAATTTTAAATACTTTGGATGCATTCTTAAACAACAACAAGCGCCCACACCAAAATGTATCTGCATCGGTAAATCAGCAACATTAAAAGATAAGCAAGTCAAGCTTTAGAGAAACAGCATCCTCACAATCCCCAAGTTACAGAGTGTATGAGGCTAGTTAAGGAAATAAGGGTCGAGGAAAGATAGAACGTTTCGCTTTAGAAATAATTAGAAACGATTAGAGGGGGGAGGTATGGGAGAGAAATGAGAGAAACTTCTTAGAGAGACGAGGCTTTCAGGTTATGACTAATGGTGCACAGGCAGTGGGAGGGCTGACCTTATCTATTTTAGCACACAGGATTTATGTATATTTAATTAAAGGGTAACTTTAAAGCAAAATATTCACTCTTAAAACACCTAGATGATCAATAATCTCTACATAGAACAGATGGTTCACAGTGATGCCATTTTTTCTTTTACTAGAAGCAACTGATTTGATCTTTACTTGTTTTAATTTTCAAACATTACAAGATAACAATATTTATTTGTAAGGAGCAGTGACTTTTGTGCAGATTAAACCAATGAGGTAGAACATGTTAATTAGTTCAGTTTACAAATGACTGACTTCAGCGTTGCAGCAACAGCAGAAGAACACACGTGTGCCTCACCTGTCTCATTGAGTGGGGAACAGTAGCTGCCTGTGGAGGATGGTTTGGCATCTCTCCTCCAAACGCTATAGCATCAGAAGGCATGGCCGCTCCACAACCCATACCTCCAATGTTTATATTAGGACTGCTGCCCATAATTGCCGCCCTCACTCCATAAGGAAGCCTGGCACCAGCCCTCCCCAAGGTCATGGTGCTTTTGGGCAGCGAGGGATTCAGCCCACTGCCCAGACTCCCAATCCCGATCGGGTCATCAACGGTGTCCGAGAAGTACATAGGACCTCCTGTGGCGTAGGCGGCGTTAAGAGACTGAATGTTCTCCATGGACAGGGTTTTACCAGAGCCAGTTAGTCCGCCGGTGGAGCTGGTGCTGCTGTTTCTCCTGTGTCCGAGGCGTGGGGAGCGAGGGAGGCGTGGGGAGCGACCGGGACTCCCAGAAGCCGACCCGTTCCCATTGGATCCCACAACGTCCAGCTTGGAGATGGAACGTGAGCTCCCGTACATGGTGACACAATGTGGGGTGTTTACTTAGGAGATGTACGTGTATCTGGATCAAACGATCAAGTGAGACTATACTATGATAGTCCAGCAAGGGGGTACCCTGAGAAAATAGAGCGAGGAGCCTGTGAAATTACAACATGGTCAGAAATGTTCTGAGAGCTGAAAAACACAAATCTCCTGTCTTCTACTGAAGTGCTTCTTCACTGGAAATATCCTGATGCAGTGTTGACATATCTGTGATCAAGGCTTCTTCCCACACGCTCAATGAAATCCATGGGCTTTGTGAGAAAACTTTAATAAATAGGGCATCCGCTTAGATGAAGGAAGCCAATTAATCCTCAAGGCCTGGTGGGGCGGGATCACCTAGAAAGAAAAAGGAGAAAGACATTTATTGATGGGGAAAACAGAATTCAAAAGACTTGAACAAATACAATTTAAAAATGTCTCTTTTGCATTTGAAAAAACTTGGATAAAGTATTAATAATCTACAAATCTGTTGCCTTCAAACTCTGTGTATCCAACACAAGCCACAAGTAAAATCAGCCTCAATCCTCATCAGAGCAGCAGGTCATAGAAAAAGCTGACTGGTCAAAATATTTCGATCATATGTCCCACAGTACTGATGCATGCACTAAAGTGTCATATAATCTGGCATCTACGATTTCAGGGTGCAAGCAGGAGAAGATGAAAACACAGTAAACTATATAAAGCTGACATTTTCAGTTCATCGACAGCAGTAACAGAAATGCCGCTCCCTCTACAAACTCTGCCACAGGCACCAGCGTCATCAGCCGATGTGTCAGTTCATATGATCACACAGCCGGCTTTGTCTCCCCGCCACCCGCTACTCCTTCTTGAGATCACACTCTGTCCTGACACCTCTGGCACCGAAATCAAAGTCACAGTCCGGCGGCTGAGACGAACCAGATGAGAGCAGATGACATTTAATCGGGTGACTTAATGTTCATGCAGGTCAGTTTAACAGCTAGCTGAATCTCATGTATTATAAATGGAATACTATGATTCGAAGCTTTGTTATTGATCCATTTCTATACTGGAATAATAACATTTGTATGGAATAATGGAAGAAATGTTTTTTTCTATTTCTGTTAATCATATCAGTCACACTGGATTGAGGGATGAGCTACACTAGATGCCAAACATGTCAACTGTAATCCTACAATTAAAATAAAGCAGAAACACCATGAAATTATGTGTGTGTGTATGTGTGTGTTGGATGAAATACTCAGGTCAAAGGAGCTATGTAATAAACAGAGCAGTGATTTTATTGGTTTTGAGTGTCACACCATTATAATCTATGAGCACTTGTTTGCACATGTTGCTGATAAATGTCTCAGAAGATGCTGCCCTTTTCCAGCTCTCTGCTGTGAATGCTCTAATCTCTGAGGTTCCCTGAACTACCCACTTTGGACAACTTGTACTAAGCAACCACATGTTTGCATGAACAGTTCGGGTTTAAAAAAATAACTTCAATTCGGGTTTAAAAAAATAACTTCAATGTGAGTACAATATAATTTAAAACACATTTTAGTGCAGTGGTGGTTCAGTGATGTTCCCTGTTCAGCAGTACTAAGAAGGTTCCTGGTTCAAATCCCAGTCATAAACTTTCAGACTTACTCTTTATGCTCTGAACAGCTTTTGCTCAAGTTACAAATACTGAAATTAAAATTGCACATTTGCTTCGGGCAGGGTCTTTGTGCATGGAGGTTTGCATGTTCTCCCCGTGTTTGAAGGCAGGCTGATGGTTTGCTCCTTTTTAATCTACCTGCACTGAAACTTCTGGTCCCTTTAACAGCCCAGGGTGTGTCTTCCCTGCTGAGGCTCAGATCTCTTGGCCAGGGAGATCTCACTGACAGCCAGTCAGTTACACCGGCAGTCCACACACAGTTAAAACACGTACAGGGACCATCTGCTGTGTCTCCCCTCAGGCCAAAAACACACACCTGGACAGAAACAGGCCAGAACGCTGCCTCTGGCACACAGCAGCACACACACACATGGTCTCACTCACTCAGACATGTGCACAATGAGCCAAGATATCAGACATATCATTCTACATGCAAAAAAAAACATGAAAATATTCAACCCATGGACACAGATGACACACATCAGGTCAGTGGCTCTAAAGAATCATGTCACGACAAACACACACATCTGATGCTTCATCTGAGGCCGTTATGAGACTACAGGGACACAGAGTGTGTGTGTGTGTGTGTGTGTGTGTGTGTGTGTGTGTGTGTGTGTGTGTGTGTGTGTGTGTGTGTGTGTGTGTGTGTGTGTGTGTTGCGGGGGCTTTCCTCCTCCCCCCCTCTCGACTTGCTGACCTGTACATAATGCATATGCTCGTGTCCTGATTCTCACTAAAGCACAGAAAAAAAAAACGTGGTCTGTCTGGCTTCTTTTTGTTGCCTTTATTTAAGCGTTTATCCAACACACATTGAGCTCTTTTTTGGGTCATGACCTGCCCCTGCTGGGACACTTAGTGGTCGGTGGTTTAAAAGCCTTGCTCAAAGGCATCTCTGATAGACGGTAGAAAAGAAAATGTACTTCCCCCACTCAGACTTTTCTAGTGGAGATCCACAATACTACAATTTAGTGCTAACTTCTTTTCCCTGGGTCATTGCTTCGTACTTAAAACTATGAACGGGACATTTGATTATAGGTTTGATAACATGCAAGCTGCAGTTTTCTGTATCCGGCTAAAGCTAAATGTACGTGTTTAGACACAAACACACAAAATACACACATATAAACTGTTTATCTTGTTGCAGGGAGGTGGCGCCGACCCCAGCATGCATGAGGCAAGAATCGAGGTACACCAAGGTCACCCATTTATCACACAGCTAAACACACAGCTCTTTTGTGTTGTTATTGGCTTCATGGTCTCATGGAAACCGCAACACACACCATGTTGTGTTTCCTACAGTTCAAGTCTAAGGGTCATATGAATGAATCATCAGTGTGTCCTACAGGTCGAGGGAGAGCTCAGATAGGACAGAGCATCAAGTAGAGAAATACAGAATAAAAACAACACACCGATTGTATGACGCACACTGAATCATGATATCCAGGGATCACGAGGATATGACTGTCTGAGAGCTATTTGTCAATTGAGCACACTATCCCTCCTGCCCTTTCACCAAACTGTGAAACAGCACCATGGTGAAACATCTGTCAGACGCTGCCACACTGAAGGTTCATGGGAGTCCACTCCTCACCTTGAGGGGCAGAGTGAGCTCTCCACCCCATCTCACAGAATTCATGAGCATCAGCTTCGTTTTAAAATATTCGAACTTCAAGTTCATGCACGCCTTGGAATGATATTTGTTGTAAATGTTAGCATGAATATTGATTTGCTATAACTGATATGATCAGATCAAAAAAAATGTCTTGGTTAAGTGTTTCATCTGTTGAAAGATGGTTTTGAAAAAATCTGTTCAAATAGAGCCATTCATTGTTTGGCCGATTTTATTTATGGTTACTTATAATAAAGTTTATGGTTAACCTGTAAAATATCAAGCCTCAATTACATGTCCTTGTCATAAGGGACTGATAACAACTTCTTAGGAATAGTCCAATAATCAAAAACCCAACAATATCCGGTTTAACATTTGAAGATTTGAAGTCAGTAATCATGTTCAAATTCTCTGTCTTTCACTAATGGATGAATCATTCCAGCTCTAATCAAATCAATAGTGACATAATTACTGAGCTGCAAAAATCTGAATTGTCAGCAAGAATCTGACTGGGGCTTCTATTAAGAAAAAACAAAAACCTACTGGTACAGATCCTGGAAAAGCCCAGGAATACATTTTAAGAACCAAAATAACTTCATCCCACTTAGGTCTTAACAACAAACGTCAGGAAACACCATTGTGTTTCATCCTCTGCCTCTCTGTACTGTTTCTATCAGCCACGCTGTATCTTTGTATCTTTCCTCTAACAGTTTTGTCTTAGGCCTCGTAAAATCCTGGACTATCACACCAGGATACCAAGAATGTCTCCATGGCGTCATGCCACGTACTTGTACTTGTACTTGCGTAGATCCAGTATGTTCTGGCACAGCAGTTGACTGACTTCAAATGTTATCATTTTCACAACATGGCTGCAGATAAAAACTAAATTTGAAACCCTGAATAGCAGCAGAAAGTCGATGACGCAGACATATCATCACCTTTTAGGTCAATATACCTACATAACAAACAGTTGGCAGTATATTCAACCTGCGAGTACCTGAGCCATGTTTCTGTCCACTGGATGATTTCAACATTCAGTCCTTTTTTCAGCTCTGTTTATGGTCTCTAGTAAATCCTGAGGGAGACGTTTGGCTCTTTAGCTACTAATGCCCCATTATGTTCATCAGCATGGCTCTCTGTTGTTTGGAGCTGGGCACGTAGCCTACAGTGAGGTATGTGACCGGGCTGTTATTTGCTGAAAACAGAAACGACACTGGGAATGACCCAAAACAGTGAATCTGGTGCCCGGAACTAAATGAACTGAAAGACACTATACTGCTCACAACAATACAGATGTTACTACAGAGCCTATGAGCAAACGTGACGGGTTAGGATTAGCATTAAACACAAGGTAAGACAGGATTTTATACCTAGAATGAGAGACAGAGGTTTTATTCAGATTTAATCCTCTTTCCGACCTCTAATCCATCCTTCCCCTCTCCCACTTTCACTTTTCTCCCTGATGCTTCCTCTCTTCCTCCATCAGCATTCCTGGAGGTGTTCAGCATGCTCTATTTATGTGACAACCACACATCCATCTGTCCCACCGCACAAAGCAACACACCACTCAACCTATACTTAGCCGAGCTTGCGTTTCAGCGCGGGAGCAGAGTTTGACAAAGTTTGTCGCTCGCCGGAGGATCGGAGGGCTCACAAAAACCCATTATCCTCAACTAGAACATTGTTATTACTCGTGTGATTAGGGTGATGTGACTGGAAAGGACTCGCTGGTGCTGTCTGAGGTTACACATCTCACTGGAAATCCACTCAACAGCTCTGCTGAAGGGGGGAGCCAAACTTGTTCTGCATCTACTCTGCCTGAAGATTTAAAAAGATGAAGCGGTGCACGCCAGATTTTGTACCTTTACAGGACGATGGGTGAAAATCTGACTGCTACTTGTCTAACGGGTACAAAAGGGAGGTGGATTATCTCAACCCCAAGAGTGTTAGCATTACATCATTGTAAGACGGATGCAAAACTCTTTAGCAGCTTGTGTCAAACATTATTACAATTTAGGAGTTAAAAACATTATTTGCTGAGTTTTTCTGTTACTATTATGCAATTTAAGTTTCAAAGAAGTTAATTTCATCTGTGCAATTCGTGCAAACAGTGTAATAAATTTATTTTGAATTATAACAAAATATATAGAATCAATATAGAAATGATCTTTTAAAGCTACATCACAGAAAGTCGAAAGGCCAGAAAATGACAAGGCAAGAAAAGTGCGAGAAAAAAAATATGATTTCTGCTTTGACTATTTTGCTTGAAAAGAAATTAAAAGGAAATGGAATTAAACTATATCAAATGTTTAAATCATATTTAAACCCTAACCCAATCATCTAGGATGTAATATGTAACCACTTCAGAGACCTCTGCAGCTCTCTTAAATAATAAATAGTGGTTATTCTTATGATATTCTTATTCGGGTCAGTTTTCACATAATGCCACTTTGAGTGGTTTAATAAAAACAGGCCCGATACCTCACTCCCAGTGCAGTTTCTCACTACTTCAATATGCATCAGGGCTTAACAGGATTTATTTAGCTCTGCTGTGAAACCCATAACTCAAGCAATGCTGTCGTTTGGTTTGGATAACTGTATTATCAGTGGTTTGGCCTCATTCCACACACAAGACACAAGATATTGTCTCCATGTCAGGGCATTATATTGATTATACACACATCATCCTCATAAACAGCCTGAGGAGGATTTTTAACCGAGGATGAAAAAACTTGATTTCTATAGTTTTCCTGACTTCTGCCATAAATAGAAAACCCAACTACACCTGCACCCAGTATATTTGAAGCCAAAACATAAATTAGATTCTTTTCAATTAACTCATCTGCACAGTTACACTTGGGAGTAAATATTAGCGGGTGGGTGACAGTGAATCCTGTGTCAGGCAGAAGATGTCTGGGTAAGATACAGAGAAGTAACACCGGAGTGACTGTGGCCACGGCTCCTGTCCGCGATAACACATAATATGGTTCAGACTCTGGAAAGCACAACGCTGATAAGCCACTGATAGCATCAGCTCCAGTCTGTTGTGTACCACAGGAAATTAATCTGAGATGCAGGACCGGGCAAACAAAGCGCACACACAATTACACACTTTGACTCACACAACTCCATGTACACAAACGCACGGATGCACATGAAATACGCCGATGCCATGCACTTGCAATTACATCATGTGCTCTTATCTGATCTTAGCTGCTACTGCTGCTACTGCTGCTGCCTACATAACAAATATGGAAAATGGGCCGTTGCGATTCAACAATTAACACAAAGGCAGGAAAGGGCAATTCAGGAGTATGAGGTGGTTGAAGGAAGAGAAAGAGAGTGCGACTTCACCAGGCTCATCCTGTAAAGGGGCATGTGATCGTACAGGGTGACTCAAACATCCCCTGAGACATCCATCCATCCGATATGATAGCCAACCACTAACAAAGTGATAAACTATTTCAGTAAATAACGATTACATGTTCTCATGATAAAAGTGAGTGCTGGGAATTGATTTTAAAGATCTACAGTCTTCATCGGGCTCAGCTCCTCATACTGGTCCAAAGTCTTGAGCCGATATGACAGAAGTTCTTGCCCCTGACGTTGAGTCTGGAGACAGAGGAGTCACAGTGCAGAGGGTTAATGAGGGATCAAAAGTTCAGGAGGTTATAACAATGGATTGGAATGCTTGGATGCTAACAGGAACCAAGAACTACTTAAACGTAGCATTGGCCAAAGCACTGTACAGATGCACAGTAAAAAATTCTACCTATCACTTCAGCCAATAACTGGGCTCACTCCTAACT
Source organism: Pleuronectes platessa (assembly GCF_947347685.1). NCBI lineage: Eukaryota > Metazoa > Chordata > Actinopteri > Pleuronectiformes > Pleuronectidae > Pleuronectes > Pleuronectes platessa. Next base: position 12,523,311 of record NC_070647.1, read on the forward strand.
TCATCACATACTTCTTAACCCCCTCTGTGTCTGACTCTGTTCATTTAGATCTGTGGATGGAGCTCTGCTGGTTATATTTCCACATCACAGAGTTCCCGATCACCTGTTGAGATCAAACAGGCAATTATCCTCAGAGGGCACTTTACCTCATGTCATGTGGGGGTGCACGATGGTCCCAGACTTTTAAACAGGGTCCACAAGCGTATTATGGTAATTACTGAGGGCCAATTTGAAGTTTAAACCAAGGTTATATACAGAGGGACCCTCTATAAGTGACTGGATCTTTACTGGCATCATGGTGGGAATACGGGTTTTGAAGAGCGGATGGAAAACACCAGGGAACACCTCAAGAACTGAAATCTGCAAAGTTGCCTCATATGAACAATTTTCATACGAAAACTACTTTTAGCATGATACTGTTGGCAAGACAGACACCCCCCCCCCTTCTTATTTCTTTAAGCAAAGTTTTTCTGATTGGTGTGTGTAGTTTAATTTTATTCCCATCTGATTCAAGAACTGATTAACTTACTCTTGTTTTAATTACTGTTCTTTAAATCCCCATCTTTATTTGTTTTACTTTCATTTAAGCCCATTGTAACTTTGTTAAGTCAAGTGATGTATAAATAAAGTTTATAATTCGTATGGCTCAGGTCCATATGTTAAGATTGGAAGATATTAGTATAGTACTAGTATTATAATAGGGTTCAGCCAGAGGAAGACTGGGGCGTGCAGAGCCGGGACATTTAAAAATGTCCAGTGTTTACAATGACCTCAGGAGGAAGGAAGCAGCAGCTCCGTTCCCCGACTCGTGTTCCCGGAGGAGGAGCGGAGCGAAGAAATGGAGCTGTGGGCGGAACACTGAGGAAATCATACAGTCATGGTCCAGCCCCCCCCCCCCCCCCCTCCCGCCTTTCATCCCCCGACCACCACCACTAACCACCCTTGAGTGTTGCAAAACACACTCAGCAGTTGCCAGCTCCCCGCCCTCAACAACACAATCACAATCAGATCCATGTTTTTCCACATGGGCTCCTTGATATGGCCCAGAATTATATCAAAATCAAATCAGTTGATATCGATTATCATCATGATAAATGTCACTTTATTGGGTCTTTTAAGATTTAAGGGTTAATTTTTTCTCCAGAGTGAAGGTCATTGTTTTAAATACACAAATCTGAGGTTGATCAACTGTGTTTTAGCTCCACACTTTATTGCACAATGCATAAGCAATGTATCGATATATATTAAGACTTTTGTTATCCTGCTATTGATGGAGTTACATTGCTATATGGCTTTTTGAGCTATTTTACACAAATCAATATAGTTAGTCAAGTCTTTCACATGTTGCTTTGTGTGGCATCTGTCAACACATGGCTGTGACAGTCCTGTGCAGCTACAACAGCAATGAACACGAGGATTTAGAGACGTCCATTGATTTCTGTGTCATCTTGCAAAAGTGCAAAACATTAAAAAAAAAGAAAAAAACATAAAGAGAACCTGAGGGATCCTGTTTGAAAAGTGGAGAGATGAAACACAAAGTTATCATCTACTTCCACTTGTGGGTGTCAGTGATTCCACAGGAGGTTTGAAAGGAGGCCAGACAACAATCAGGTCCCTGCAGATGTTATATTAGCCGAATGTGAGGACAACAACAGTCTACGTGGATTTTAATGGACACTTCATGTGGCGCCTGCAACACGGTGAGCAGCCGGATAATCGCGTTATTGTGCAGGTACACAGACGAGACGTGGAGGAAGAGGAGGAAGACTCTGGTCTGCACAGCCTCACCTGGCGCTGTGCACGTTAAGTTGCGTCCGTTGTGTTGAAGAATACAAAGACACAACGTATCTCGTGATTGACATGTGTGGGACGGACACACGTCAGATAATCCGCCTTCACGTACTGACCTGAGACCACAGCTCAATGTGCATATGTGTCCAGGCTCCTGTTGGACAAACCTGTATGTGGACAGCAGCACAACACACACACACACATACATGGGCACACAGACACACGTAGGCCCATGTTATGAATCATGTATGCTCTCTCACACACACACACACAAACAGACACACACACAGAGGAAGTTCCAGTACTCACTGCGGCTGTGTGTCCTCTCCAGTGGAATAAGCTCTGTTAAAAAAGATGGAGGAAGGGGTTCACTATCTCCTGCTCGCCGGTGGTTCTTCTGCCGTGACGCCGCGTAACGGGACCAGACGGTCAGCCGAGGTGACTCGCTCTCTCCCGGGCAGCCTGCCTGTCTGTCTGTCTGCTCCGGTGGACCGCAGCTGTCTCTCTGTCTGCTCGGTGTCTCGCTCCCTCTTCTTCCCCGTCTGTCTCCCTCTCTGCTCGGTCTCTGACTGACTGACTGACTGCCGCCTCCCCCCGGTGCTCGGGCGCTCCCATGACGTCAGCGCGGCGGAGCGAGCGCGCCCCCGAGACGCAACAGCCTTTAGCAGCCCCCCCCCCCCCCCCCCTTCTTTCTCCCTCCCTCTCTTCATTGTCATCCACTCATCATTTTGTATAATAAACGATATAAGATACACATATTGTTAGGGCCCGAGCACTGACAGGCACTGATAATAATAAATATTTTTTTATTTTAAGTTATTTAATATAATTTTTTATTTGTTTATTAAATTTAAAAAAAAAAAAAATTTCATTTAAAATGTATTAACCTCCTGCACAGAACCGAACTGCGCACATGCGACTGTTCCCTCTCATGAGAAACTAAGCACAACTAGAAGATGGACAAATTATTGTGTGTGTCTGTGTCATTCTAAGCTGCTTTCAGTGTTGTGCAAGTTCACACCTCTCATGAACAAGTTCAAAGTTCAGTTCATACAAGTAAACATGAATAGTTCAAGTTCATAGTTCACCATTTAAATTCTGAACTAGTTCATAGTTCAGTTCGTTTCATAGTTTTAAGGTGGACAGTGAGAATGAAAGACTTAACTTGTTAAAGAAGACCTTATCCATCACTACCCCTTGCCTTTACTGTCGGAACCTTTATCAGACAGTGTGTAAAAATCCCTCCGATAATAATAAGGTGCATCGGATCTCGGATGTAGTTGCTGAGTTTGCGGCAATGGGCTTCTGCGCACATCTTGCACAGAAGATTGCGATGATTGACTGATGATTGCCGTGAGGAACTAAGCACAACAAGAAGATAGACAAAGTATCGTGTGTGTCCGTGTCATTTTATGCTGCTTTTGATAAACACTTCAGAGAAAATATTTTATATTTGACAGCCTTACTTAAAAGTTACTTTTATATCTTTGGCTTTTAGATACTGGATGATTTAACATACTTAAAAACCTATTGTTAGAGAATAAAAGACCCTCCAGCCACTACTCATTTTCTTTCCCTTAATTTCCAACAGGGTTTGTGTCAAATTATTGTTCAAATTTGAGAACACATTTCTATCAGAACTTTGCTTATTTTTTCTTTCAATTTTCATTTAACTGGTGTCCCTATAAACATGTAGTTCAAACTAGCACCACCTGCAGCAGCTCCAACTGCAACATGCTGCTGACACACTGTTGCCTCAGTATTAGTCATCTAATTGTGTTATTCATAATAATATGTCTGAAGAAAGTCTCATGTATTTTACTGTAATACTACAATTTGCTGCTTATACAAATACTTGTATTTGTTTACTTTCATTGAGGAGGTGTCTCATCTTGTCGATGCGATTCTTGTAATCAGCTCTTTCTGCATCGTGCATTCACTCAGTACATCAGAACCTGTAGAACGTTCACACCTCAGAGTTTGTGTTTGACGAGTGAACGACCTATATACAGTTTCAAGTTAGAGTAGTGTGGCCTATTTCATATCTCTATATGTCTGTCTGACACACATCATCAGAAAGTCATCTGTCCAACTAGACACTGGCCAAACAAACAAACACACACACACACACACACACACACACACACACACACACACACACACACACACACACACAGTGTCCCAGTTCCCTGGGCGCCAGTCAGTCAGACAGCTGAGGTATAAATAGTTTGCTGGCTAAAGTTCCCCCTGAGAGAAACACAGCAGGAGAACCAGCGCTCTCTTCTGAAGCGTCTCCACTAACTCCATCCAGAGAGAACTGCTATTTTCTTCTCAATTTAACTTCTACAAAGCATATTGATAAAGGTATAGACATTAAGGTGTATTTAATGTTATATAAATATCTATACTTATGAACAAGTACCATGGTAAACAAGTGTCTGGCTCAGGCTACACAGAGAAGTATGATCCTGGAGGCGTTTATTTTTTTAAGAAATGCAGTTTTATTAAGGATAGTAACTCATATACACATATCAGTTGCATAATACAGAGCAAACACTTGGTTTTAAAGTCTGTAATCAGATATATGTTGGCTAAGCGTGATTGGAAGGTATTTCAGCATTTAAAATTAAACCTCAGCATTTAAAATATTTTATTTATTTATGTAGGTACCATATCCAACGCTCAGCGCGCACACACACACATCTATATATCATCTGCTCACATTTTACATACACTTCAAACTCAAAGAAATAGCAAATGAAAAAGATTAGTGATAAGATGAGTGAAAAAATGTTGTTTAGTGATGTAAACTGCAAATTTTCGTTCAAAGATGTAAGTAACGAAACTAATGTTCAATTTTAATATAACAGTGGCTTTTTAAAGTGGCGGAATGGGATTTACTTTTCATGATGCCTGTGCCCAGTATTTGTTGTTTCCTCCTGGCTCGATCAAAAACAGACGAGGATACTTGTTAGACAACAGTGTCACCCTCTGGTTAAAAATAGGCATTGCATGATGTACAACTATGACTGACAGAGACAGTCTCAATATAATTGATCTTACTGATCATAAATTTGAACTAATTTGTTTGCCTAATCCTAACGAATGCTGATTTAGATACAACAGCTTTATTATTTATTCTGTATTTATTTTAATTTAATTTTAGATACTCTTGATCAACAATAGTCATCTCATATATATGTTTTGTTGTGTCTACTTTAGTGAATTACACACACTTTTATTGAATAGGCTATGAAATCCTTTTACATGTATAAACATGTAAGAAATGGCAGTTCTGCTAGAAGATATGAGGAGAATATTCTCAAATTAAACAAAGAGTTAAAACAAAAACTGCTCTCTATGCATGTTTGTATATTATGAGTTATTGTAAGTGTGTCAGTGTGTAGGTGTATTAGTCAGCAGAGGGGTGTATGTGTGTGTGTGGGTCAGCGAAAGCGCCTCATGAGCCATGGGAAGTGTCCAGTGCGCTGCATGCCGAAGGTACTGATGAAGAAGTTGAGGACTGAGGTGATGAAGACTATGATGGTGGTCATGTTGTTCAGGTAGTCCAGACGCTTCTGGAGAGCAGAGTTATTCAGGTCCCGGCGTCCTGCAGCAGACACACACACTTAGAGACACACTGTGACCTTAACCTAACCTTAACAAAAACCTTACAACATAAGGAAGACAAGTTCCCACAACATGAGTGGAGTCTTATGCCACACACACACTGAGAGATAGCCCAGGGTCAAGTGATCCATACACACACACACACATACATTGCATTATTTGCAGTTGACTAGTCGCAGTCACCATTTCACCTTCCGTAAAAACCACAGTAAGCATCACAGGCTTCTGTTAAATCACTACATTTATTATAATATGTCTCATATATGTACTTGTATCTGTTTGAGATTGAATCTTAAAAAACAAAACAAAACTTGAGAATAAATAATATAAAACGTTAAAGTTTAGATCAAGTTTTCTCAATCTTTCCATTTCAAAACATGACAAGAATAAATATTTAAAAACACAATGCATCAATATGTATTACAATAGATGCTGAGTTGGTTAAAGGGGAAATATTTTAGTTGGATTAAAGCATGAAAACATAAAAGGAACAGCACACGTCAAAGACGGAATAATAAATCACACAAGATGTGATATTTCTTACATGTGTGATTCATGTCTCCCAACTTCATACAAATTACAATTGCACAAACAACTTTTTACTTTATTTTAACTTTGATTCGACAAATGTTTGTGTGCGTGTGTGTGTGTGTGTGTGTGTGTGTGTGTGTGTCAGAAGTGGAGTCGAGCCAGCAGCCAGCGGAAGAAGCCCGTCCTCTTGGACCCGAAGAAGCTGACGAAGAAGTTTGTCACTGTGGTGACGAAGATGACGCCTGTGGCAACGTTGTTCAGGTAGTCGAGTCGTTTCTGATTGGACACCACGTTCAGGTCCCTGCGGGCTGGGACACACACACAGACACAGACACACACACACATAAACACACACACACATAAACACACACACACACAAACGTATTTCAAACGTTTTAAACGCACCCACACACATACATGCAGTTGAAACATGCACACAGACAAACACATAGCCCATTCCAACATGAACACAGAGATGCTCTCATGCAAGCAGCACGTTCACACACTGATCCCCCCCCCCCCCCCTCCAGCCTCTGTCCACTTGACTCCTGGACTGAAATTTGGTCTGAACATTGAAAGGATTGAGGTCAAATGTCACAGTCAAATACTAGATATTATTTCTGAGCAATGAATAATTGTTTGTTATAGCAATAGAAATAATCACTATTCTTATGTCATACTTGAGATAAAACTAACTTCCTCGTAGCAAAATTAGGTAAATTTAAAATAGTGTGATGATTATTGACAGTGATGCACAGGCCGGTTTTGATTAATGGGAGTGACCCTCACCCCCATATATTATGACCCAGGTACAAAATGACATGTTCATTTGTACTTAAAGTAAATTCTCCCCTCTGAGGAGATCCTGTGAACTTGTGCAGACTCTGGCCGAGTGAATTTCACACATAAGTTCAATGCAAATGCACCAGTGGAGGTCAACAGACACAAATTTGCTCTGGGCCGTGCACCGGACAAGTCACACCCTTGTGATTGTTACTGAAAACAAAGGGAGAGAGGTGGAAGGTTTTTCTAGACACTTTAATAGAAGTGGAGCTTTCATGGAGCTGATGTCTAGAGGCCAATATATATTTTAATGGAGTTGGATTTTTGGGAAATTGCAATATTGGTTCATTTGTTTTTGTGAGTCAGATGGAAAGTCATTTCTCTTGTGTATCATGTGTAGTTGTTCATACTGTGAGCTTATTTCTGATTTGCTCTGAGGCTGGATGTTGTTGTTATTGTCTGTATATTTACGAGAGTCTCACGTAACTCACCTAACTCTAATAAACATAATGTGGTTCTATAAATGTGTACAACGGAAATTGGATTTCTACTGTGCACAGAGCAACTTTAATCATGTGTGTTAATGAACGTACAGTGTGTGAACGTCTCATAGGAAGAAACGCTGAAACATCCATCCCAGCAGCCAGCTGCGCTGTGTGCCGAACGCCGATTTAATGATGTTGACGATGAGGGTGAGGAAGATGATGCCTGTGTTCAGATTGTTCAGGAAGTTTAAACACCGCTGACAGGAGGGGAGGAGGGTCAGCTCAAAACGAGCTGCACACATGCACACACACACACACACAAAGGTAAAACATACACACATTACACACACAGACAATGACAACACATTCGCACAGAAACACACACACAGAGACACAAAGACACTTATTGGTCCCTTGGCCCAGTCCATTTCCACTCATACTGAATCAAATCAAATATATATAAATATACTGTGGCAGATTAGTGCTGTAAGTACAGTAAGTCACACTTCTCTGTTTGTGTGTGTGTGTGTGTGTGTGTGTGTGTGTGTGTGTGTGTGTGTGTGTGTGTGTGTGTGTGTGTGTGCGTTCCTGTGCATGTTAAAATCGTTCCCTACGTCAGAGTCAGAAATGCATCCTGGCAAACAGGCCAGTTCGCTCCATCCCAAACACTGTGATGCAGATGTTGATGACGAAGATGAGGAAGATGAGGATGGTTGTCATGTTGTTCAGACAGTCCAGACGCTCCTGGTTGATCTCATCAGTGATGTCCCTCCTGGCTGCAACACACACGTACACACACATACCAAAAATAGCGACAATACGAAAACAAAATAATAATCAAAATCCAATTATCAGCTTATCGTAGGTGGTTTGCTGGTGTTGCACAACATGTGGTGGCCTCGAGACACTACACCTAAACCTGCTCGGCCTGTATGTTCCCTGCAAATCAACCTGTCAGTGATTTAGTTTGTTAATATGACTGGTTAAAAACATGGAGGATGGATTTCTGAAGCAGCAGATGTTTCTTATCAGAATAATTTTGCAGCGCTCACCGATGACGATGATCAGGATTCCAGCCACAATCTGAAGAGCCAGGGAGAAGGAGATGAGCGTCAGAACAGCAGCGTAGTACCTGAGGACACAAGAGAACAAATATTATGCAAAGAAAGATATTAACTATATGTGTTTTGATGTAAAACTGTAAATATTACACACACACACACACGTACCTGTATCCAGCTCCCTGTTCGATGACCGTCTTCATGTGTGTGATGTTGGCCAGGAACAGAGCGATGTCCAACATGCCCTCAGCTGCCGACTTCTTGGTGGCGTACAGGTTCATGTTCAGGTTGGAACCGCCCTGAGAAACACGGAGCAACAGATTCAGGACTTCAAATGATTCTCTCCATCCTCATCGCCCAGTGCTTTATTGAAGTTTTTAACAACACAACTAGAATACTGAATGCAAAGCCTTTTCCTCTCTGTCCAACTTGTATAACTTTGTATTTACACCTGCAATCGTGTCTTTTAAAGTCATAGATCCGTAATTCTCGTTTTGTTCATATATGCAGATAGACACATTACCAATATGAAGTTCAGTATTAAGCAACTCCACACTCTCAATACACAATGAAATATCCTTTATCAAATATCTGAGCGGTAGATCTGAGGCCCAGTTGGTATGTAGCATCACATCATTGCACAACCAACACTGTAAAACCTCCCTGATACATTTAATAACGACACATCCTAAAGGATCAAAATCATTCTCATCTATAAGCAACATGAAACTTAGTGGAAATGGATAAAGCAGAATCAACCATAGATGTTTTAAAGTATTCTTTGGCTTCTGATATTTTCTGATCCTGACATGAACAAAATAATGAACTGATGAAATGAAATTATCCTAATCACACTTCTGTAACATGCCAGTCTTCATCCCTTGCTTTCAAGGGGACAACAATGTGAAGTTTATCAAGATCTGCCCTCTAGGAAACCACTGCTACTGTTTATCATCCAAAAGAGACGCGTAGATGTTAAATGCAAATTAAAAATAACAGATGGACAGAGGTGAAGGTAAGGGATAAGAAGGAGGAACAGAGACGTAGAGGAAAGCAGCTCTGCAGGAAAGTTGACCACATGTCTGCTGAGTCATATGAAACTGACCTGAAGAGGGCAGCAAAGACCATGGATACCACTACAAGACATGACCAGAAAACAAAGATAATCCACGAAACAATATGAAATGTTTTTGTTTGTATATCTACTCCCAGGAAAATCCGTAAATTCCTTAAATAAGATACGAGAGATTTAGGAAAAGATAAATCTAACTCTTGTTATTGGCTCATAAAAATATTCCTGCCATTGTTTTTTATTATTATTTCATCAGATTTAGTTCCAGGAACTAAATTCTCTGATTTAGTGGAGGTGGGGTGCTGAAAACAGAAACTCCCCAGTGTTTCTCGTGCTGCAGCTCATTTGAAAGTTGTTTTTAGATCGATGAAGAGCTGCTCTTTGTTGCACCGCTGAGTGGGTGTGTGAGGCCGCTGAGTGTGTGTGTGTGTGTGTGTGTGTGTGTGTGTGTGTGTGTGATTGTGTTTTGTGTGTTAAAGTGAATGTCTCTATTTTTGCAGAACAATCATTCGATGGCGAAGCAGGAAATAACAGGTAATAGCAGAAATGTCACGTTTCCTTGCAGCTTTCCCCAAAAAGAGGTGCTGTGTGTGTGTGTGTGTATATATGCCGGGGTGTGTGTAAGAGTGTGTATGTGTGTGTGTGTGTTTGTCTGGGTGTGTGCGTGTGGGTGTGTGCATCATTACATAAGACCTCATGTATGACCCTCAGCACATGTGAGGAACTAAAAAATGCAGAGATCTAATTATCGTCCTGCACATGCACATATTATGTTTCTTAACACTGAGCCATGGATTACAGGCGTCTGTCCTCAGGAGGATCATTTTACTCTGGCCTGTTTCAGAGCTGCTTGAATCTCTCTTCTTGTCTTTAACCAGAGACGTATAGAAAGTCCATCGTGCGTGTATTAGACACACCTTGCGGCCTTGTGGACATTATTACTGTACATGTTCAACAAAGCAGCCTTTCCTTGTGCTAACTCAGTTTCTCTCCTGTGTTTCTATACCTGCAAAATTACTGCTCACTTGAACCAATTTCTGGATACAGCTGTTCTATAAGAAGCAGCACCACTGACCTTCCTGTACATGAGTAAGATATGATTTTTGAAGCAACAAAGAACGATGTCTTTAGGAAGTAGTTATGTTAGAGAATTTACTTATGTATGCTGCACATACTTTTTTCCATCCATCCATCCATCCATCCTTCCTTCCTTCCTTCCTTCCTTCCTTCCTTCTTTCCTTCCTTCCTTCTTTCCTTCCTTCCTTCCTTCTTTCTTTCCTTCCTTCCTTCCTTCCTTCCTTCCTTCCTTCCTTCCTTCCTTCCATCCTTCCTTCCTTCCTTCCTTCCTTCCTTCCTTCCTTCCTTCCTTCCTTCCTTCCTTACTTCTTTCTTTCCTTCCTTCCTTCCTTCCTTCTTTCCTTCCTTCCTTCCTTCCTTCCTTCCTTCCTTCCTTCCTTCCTTCCTTCCTACCTTCTTTCCTTCCTTCCTTCCTCCATCCTACCCTCTATCCATCTGTCTGTCTGTCTATCTATCTATGACATATGGGGCCTTAATAAGTAGAGACAAACACTTTTCTTTTCCCAGTGAAACTTCTAACAAACATTTCCACTTCACTTAGTTAACAGTTTGTGAGAGTGCACAACAGAAAGCACTGCAGCCTCTGTGAACATGTCACACATGCACAAAGCGTTCTCCGAGGCTGAGATCATCATCGACTTCGTTTCTTCTTCCAAAATTCTCTGAGGCAAACGGAATGACGATAACTAACCAGCAGCACCACAGATCCACTGTGCAGCAGCAGCCAGTGTGTTTTACATCCACTTCCCTCTGGCACACGTCCTCCCTCCGCAGGGAGACAGCGAGTTGGCAGGTGCAGCCCGGTAACAAATAGCTCTCACCGACGGCGTCTGTATGAGGTCTGTGGCTTATCATAGCTGGGCCACGGGTTCTGGTATGAGACGTCACCGCTGACATTTTCAAATGTGGGTTTTCGACTCGGCAAAGGCCGCAACCCAAAACCAAAATAATCTGACTCTTTGTGCAAGATGTATGTTTGTTTTTTTGGGGCTTTTGTGCACCTTGCAGTTTATCCAGATGTTTACCAAAGGAGCAGAGGCCCCACGTGATATCATTCTGTGAAAGAAAACTGGCTCTCTTCCCCCATACGGTAAGAGTACAGTTTGTCCCAGACCACGTTAATCTCCAAGAAACTATGAGGCAATTCCAAAAAAACCTACAAGACTTTGAAAACACTGGGAACACATGTAGCCCGGCCCCTGGAATGTTTTCCCGAAGCGTGTGTGAAAGAGCGAGAGGGAGAGCTGGGTAGGAGCGAGGGAGGAAAACGTGAAGAAGGAGGGAGGAGGACGTGAAGAAGTGAAGAAGTGATGAAAAAAAAGAGAGGCAGTGTTGGATATAGAGACACAAAGAGTGAGAGAGAAAGAGAGAGAGAGAGAGAGAGAGAGAGAGAGAGAGAGAGAGAGAGAGAGAGAGAGAGAGAGAGAGAGAGAAAAAAAAAAGTATGTTTGCATGCTGGCCTGTTTCAATAATTTTTTTCTTTGGAGCCTCATGTGGTCACACTTTATCAACATCAGCTTTGGGAATGCCGCCAAAACACACACACACACACACACACACACACACACACACACACACACACACCACAACCAAAACATTGGAATGGCCTACATACAACTTTATGGCCCATGTGTGTCCACTTACTGTCGTGTCTCTCTAAATGCACCGACTGTTCCTTCGCTGCACTAAATCTCATTTTATTTTGGATGTATTCACATGTACACGTTGATAAATGACAAAATGTCAGTTGTTGCCTTTGTCTCAGCAGGAAGCAAGACAAGTCATACATCCTGATTTACAGCAGCAGCGTGCGCACTCGGCTGCAGGAGGTCGGCGAAGGTCCCACACGTTTACCCTCAGAAGCTGTGAATTACAGCCGAGGCTCCATCATGTGCAGGATTGACGACCCGGCTCCACGGTGAGCAGATGACCGCGAGTGTTTTCTAATCCTGTGAAAGAAAGTGCCTTCCCTGCTGAGAAATAATCAGACAGCTGCATAATATAAGTGGCTTAAGTATTGTGTGTTTTTAAAATATGATATATCATCCAATCATATGGTCTCCTGAGTGTCTCAGTGTCTTTGGTCCTTATCTCTAAAAAGTCATTCAGGTGTTAGCAGTGGTTGTTTCTATTTATGTCTAAAATCTCCACACAGTATAAAAGAGGAGGAGTGATTATCTGCAATGAATTAGTCGAGTTTATAGATTTTGCGTCCTGCGTGCTGAGGAAGTTACTCACTGTTTTATTACTTTTCTACTGGTTTTGAATCACTCCAGCCTGATAGCTGGAATGGGATCTGCTACTGAGACGAGGATCTATAACATGCACAACATCGCAGCTTCAAAAATTCATTAGCTCCAAAGAAACTCATGAAGAAGAGAAATGAGTCTATAGAATTTTCCTTTTTTCCTTCTTTTATAGTTTTACACATGAAGTGATCTTAATCATATTGTTCTAGTCCTCACAAGGTGGTAAATTCAAAGCCCTTTAAGTAGAAGTCACCTTCACCCGCTTACACTCTCATTTATAAACAGCCTCTATTTGCTGACATTTTTTCTATCACACACACCATTCACACACGGGCATCGAACCACCGACCTTCTGGTTAGTGGACGACCCTGCTGAGCCGCAGGTATCTGGTGATCGACTGAAATAGGCTCGAGATGAAAGTCAAATAATCACCATTACAATTTGGTCTTTTATTGGGAAATAAATGTACAACATTTTATGGCACTCCATTAAATAGTTATGGCGACATTTCCCCGGATCTTAAAAATGTCACGCGGCACTGAATGAAAAGTCAGTCTGTCAGGAGTTCTAAATCCTCAGGGGACCATGAATGTACAGAACACTTCATCTATTCACTGCGGAGATATTTACAGTGAGTCTGCACCGAGGCGCTGACATTTCCATACCTACAGTCAGTCCGTTACACTTCTCTGCTCATGTGGCCTCTTTCTCTTTCCTTTTTTCACTCCTGGTTTCTGTAGATGTGTGTTTATGTTGTAAATTCATCCTATAGAAAATCCAGAGTGCTTTCGGGAGTCTCATTCCTGAAAGTCACTGAGCCGAAGCTGTGGGCACAGGGCCACATCAGATAACTTACACACACACACCAAAAACATACACAAACACACACACACACACGCACACGCTGTACCTGACCTGTCCTACCATGCAAAACTACACGTTTACACTCCTGACTGCCAACACACACACTTGCAGGGCATGAACACTCTCACACACACACACACAAACACACACCAGCACGTTGACTAAACCACATGGAGGGCCCCCCTCAACCTCACAGGAAGTGCTCCTCCCCTGGACTCCCATTGGCCGCTATAATAACCAATGGGAAGAAACGACCAACTAGGAGTGGAGCTCTGGTTTTCCTTTAGTATCTTATTTTAACTGCCCGTCTCTCCATCTCAATGTCAGTACTTCCCAATTTTTTCTGTTTTTTCCCCCTTTTTCCACGTCTCCCTCTGCCTGAAGGCATCAACCCTCTGGTTGCTTTTAATGTAACTTCCACAGAGAACGAGAGAGAAGAAGACAGCAGAAAAGCAGATGAGGAGAAACAGATGAGAATCAGCATCAATGGAGGAAGAGAAGCAGCGACCAAGATGATCCCCCCCCCCCCCCCCCCCCCCCCTCGCCGACTCCCTGGCAGCAGATCAGCTTTGGCAGTTACTTGCGTACTCGAATGATTTTTGGCTCTGAACCCAACTCAGTTTTTGCCAAAAACTAAGAGCAGCGCTGAGAGAAAACTTAGAGAGAGAAGAGACGGACATGTTTTTCTTTTCAGTAACTGAAATCCATGATTGGCTTTAAACGCATTAGATCCATTTGTTAAACTCTTTTCTAATCCCAGCTGAGTCTGCAGATCTCAGTGAGAAGACCTCAAATCCATCTGCTTCAATTCATATTAAAAGATTTTTGAAGAATGGCGTGAACACAGTCGAACATTAGCAGCTATAACAGCCGGATATTGCCAAACAAAATCTAAAGGTCGAAGAATTTAGGATTTATATTCATCCTGAAGCCAGACTTCAAGTAAATGCTTAAAATACACATTTTCAGGCCTGACTGTGAAAACTGGTTCCACATGCAGAGGTGAACACATCAGGTCCATTCACACATCACATCTTGACATTTTGCTTGTTTGTGCAGGAGGGGGGCACATCAACACGTGATGTTCTGCGATCCAGTGTGTGTGTGTGTGTGTGTGCGTGTCTGTGTATGTCTGTGTGCATTTCCATGAAAAGACATATTATGTTTAGACACCAACAAACAGAGGAGTAAATTCTGCGCACGTACCCAACAAATCCAGCAAGAGCCAAATCTCTAATTATGTGAACTTTGACATAGAAAAAAACTTTTGCAACTTGAAGACCTCATTGCCATCATTCATCCCACTGACTGGCCTGTAATTAGCAAAACTGGCATGAAAAACAACCTTTAAAATGTGTGTGTGTGTGTGTGTGTAAGCGTGCAAGTGTTTTTATGTATAGACTCACATGATGCTGATGCCGGCCTTTACAATAAGTCTGGATATATATGTACTTGGGTACAAGGCCAATGAGTGAATTTGCAAAATCATGAAACTTGTAATTTCGTTACCTGCTGCGTCCCCTTAGGTCCCACCTGAGTGAAGGCACATGTACTTTTAACACGGAGGATAAAAACCGCTCTCTTCTCCTCTCTTCCTCCCTGTTTACAATCACATTAATCTTTCCTCTTGAGTCCAACACTCCCACAGAATCTAATCATTATAGTATTTTCAACTCTGGGCCTGTTTCTATTCAGTGATGGCTCAGTTAAAATCCCATGTCCTTTCAGAAGATTCCTCAGTGGAGCCTCCATTCAATTCCAGATTAGAGAATGATTTGCATGATATCGACACTGTGATTTAAACTATAAATTACATAATAAAATTCATGAGCATTTTCTGTTTCTGTTTAACTGTGTCTCTGATGGTTCTCTCATCTCCTTCCTCCCTGTGATGATCAAAGTGTTGACCTGCAGGGGACGAGCTGTTACTCAGCAGGATGGACCAGTCACTAACTTGCCGGACAGGATTTGCAAAGAATCATTAGTGTGTGTGTGCACGCTTCATGAGACCCAGCACCAGTTTATGACCTTGAGCGTGAGAACATATTAGAGGAGATGTTGTCAGGGCCTCCACTCTTAAAAGGTCTGTTTGAGAGACTTGAATGTCAAGCAACCACAACATTACTTCTAATATTTTAATGCAGGATATGTTTAAAGTAATATGTATTTGTCAAAGGCCATTCTGCTGCATAAACTTTGTATATTTTAATGATAATAATACTTTCTTGCCTGAAGGGGTTTTACTTGTAATCGGTTGTATTAACATTAATGTATCGCTGCCTCTTCAGTAGAGGATCTCCATTTTTCTCGCAGCACTGGATCTGGATAAAGGACCCTGAAGGACTTCATCAACTTTGACCCTGGATTCTCTTGTTCTCTGATAAAGAGTAGACATTTTGGGGAAGTGAATGATGCTCAGAATCTGACAGATCTTACAATGGCCTGTTTGAGGGTTAGGACTTTGTTTTAGGGTCACAGTGAGGATTACGATTAGGTTTAAGTTAGGATAAAGTAACTGAGCCCATTTCCTTTGAAAGGATGCAGGAGGTTCACCGTCCTTCCCTCGGTCAGTCTCTAACCCTGGTCCCAGGAACACTGACCGCAGTCAATCCATCATCCTCCAAGAAAGTTGTGATTGACTTTATCTATTCATTCATTCTGAACCTTTATCCTGTCTATGTGTGTTCTCCTTTGTCTTGTATTACCAAAACTAAAAACCAGATTCCAGAATAGTTCTTATAAGCTGTCAGCTTCCTGGACTCTCTAGATTCTAGCTCTTGAATTTTAAAAGCATTTGATCTAACTTCGAACAAATTAAAGTTATGAAAAAAAAGACATAGAAGTGTGCATGTGTGTGTGTGTGTGTGTGTGAGGAGATAGAATACAGGGGAAATAAACCACCCACATAACCCTAACCTTTGACCCTTGACCTATCACCCCTGAATGGTGAGACGCTCGGCCACACACGATGCCACCGTGGGGAAACCCACACGGGCAGGAAATAAAGTTGAACAAACCCTGAGCTGTGATTTAACATGACACATGCGGACACACGGTGTAGGCATTTCCCTGCATGTGTGTGTGTAGCGGGCGGACTCCCACTGCTCTGTAATCCAACTGCTTACACTCCACCACAGGAGCGTGCATTTCTGCATGGGCACTTCCATCTGTTATCCAGGGAACAGAGAGAGAGAGAGAGAGAGAGAGAGAGAGAGAGATAGAGAGAGAGAGAGAGAGAGAGAGAGAGAGAGAGAGAGGAGGCAGTGATCTAATATCGGTCGACTCTTTCCATTCCTGATCACGAGCACATGGTGCCACAGCGTTCCTCATATCAGTGACTCAGCCAGCCGGCCCCCCCAGCCCTGCAGGGACATCCTGTATGTTTGGAGGGTCCCATTTCCAACTGACAGGACTTTACCACCATGAAATCCTCCCTGTACTGCAACACCGATATCATAAAAAAAAAAAACAATTGTTATTTTGGAAAACTACTGTTATTCGTGTTTTTATTCTCGAGTATTTCAAGAATAATTCTGGTTTGTTATGACTTTAGCAAACCGTTTCTACATCTTCTCCTTTCAGCTGCTCATATTACTGGCATGACCGTTGCCCCAGAGTGAAGTCAAAGCATATTAATCGCCCCCTGGTGGGTGGCTGCACTAGGCCGACCTCAACAAGGGCTACAGGTGTGTGTGTCTGTGTGTGTGTGTGTGTCCATAAACACTTGGTTCTCCTATGACGTCAGCCCTGCTACAAGAATGTGTTACCTAAGAGCCTTGCTAATATAGCATCATCTAGAATGCTCCAAACCATAAAGTACCAGATGTGTGTGTGTTTGTATTAATCTGCGTGTTGCCAGGTAGGTGTGGGGGGGAGGGGGGTGCGTCGCATGCCAGTTATGTCGGATGTGTCATGGCAACATCACAAACAGAAACAGAAGTGTTCTGACTGTTTTCTGAGCTGCTTTCTCTGCTGTGATGACTTGGTTTAGGTTTGCCGATGACAGGCAGGAATGATGAGTATGAGCAGGCTGGAGTTACTTCAGGGCTCCCTATCAAATTGAAATCTCTCGAATGTACAGCCCAGGCAGAGGAGCCGTCCTATAGGCTTCTCGCTGATGACAGAAGTTTGGCACGTACTGCTTCACTGTATGACTTTGCACCGAGGCTATTCATTATGCTTACATTTCATCGCCGGGTGCAAATGTGATAGGCTCCCGACGAGAATATGTACAGCTACTCCACTTTCCACACACAGTATCTGCTTTAAACCTTTTCTAAATACAAATTCCGACACAAGTTTTATTATTTACACTTTAAAATAAGGAAAACTCTGCTGTGAAGACATCAGAGATGCGATAAGCTGTGTAAATACAAACGTAGCCGAGCTATTCTCTAACCTGTTACTATGCAATATTACGTATTGTATTATTTCTAGAAAATGGAAGTTTAAAGTTGAAGAAAATCTAAATAATGAAATACAGTACAACTATCCCTCAAAGTTGATATTGTGAACATTGGAAAGTACTACTACAATGTTTACATTTTGTATCACTGTTCTAGAGAGAGCACACACACAGACACACAACTGTCCTTTGCGTTTACTTCCATTCACAGCCTGACTTACCAGGATCTCAGGAGAGAGAGAGAGGGAGAGAGAGAGGGGGGGGGGGGGGGGGGGGGGAGAGAGAGAGAGAGAGAGAGAGAGACCACACGTCCTGCAATCAGCAGATGACAAACAACCACACAATGGCCTCAAGCATGATTTGTGGGGCTGTAAAAATATACAAGTCATTGTTGAATGTTTGCGTGAAGGTTTTACAACAGGGAGGACGTGTTTGGACAGTGGACTGACTGTAGCGTCCTTTGTGAGGATGAAGACGGCAGCAATAGCTGGAATTCCTGGTTTTTCTTGGTGGTGTGTAACCTGTCATAAAATGGATGCACATGCCTTCTGCGAACTGGAGCACCAAAAATACCATCATTTTTTTCCCGATGATAATGAATGGAGTGTCACAGTGTTTTCATCACCGCCTCGTCGTCTTTCAGGAGGTCACAGGTCAACAGCGAGGTGCTCAGGGCCCTTCAGGGGAGTGGAAGTCTCCTCCTGTGGGAGCTGGTGTCCGACTCGTCCCCCTGAAGGAATGTTACCTCGACACATGCTGCCTCCCAGCTGCTGCTGCAGCACACGGCTCATTTCAGAGAGAAACGCTGCATCAAGCCAGGTTCAGAACAGGAGATATAGTTTAACATTTCTTCAGAACAACATGCAAGCTCTGGTAAAAGTGTTTCCCAATAGTTTTACCTGCAATGTTACAGGGCTGCGTTCCGCCTCAATGACCAGAGGCAGAGATGCTGTTATGACCATGAACATGACGGTCAGGTTAAAAGTTGTTGTTGTGCAACTTTGCAACAGACAGATCAAACGTAACATTCAGCAAACTGTAAAATCAGTTAGAAATAAGGTGAGATTACTTTTTAAAAATCTAGGAAACTGCTTTGAAAAACGTACGTCGATATCATTTCGTTTTAAATTATGTTTTCGATATTTCTGCTGTATTAGCATAAATCATTTTGTCAACTAGTTAGATGCTTTACAGATCACAATTAAAAGAAATTTGAAGATCACACAACAGATGAGAAAATAAGAAAGACATAGATTGAAATATAAAATATTTAAGATTGGAGGAAAAAATGTATCAGAGCTATGATAATAAAAAAGAAGATAAAAAAATTATATAGAAGGTTAAAAGTTTGAATATATAATCATTTTACAAGTCAGATCCAGTTTATAGGTATCAGGGAATAAATGATTCTCCTCAAATCCCACCATGTCTTCCTGTATGCAGACGTGCAGTCCGTGTTCTAGAGCCAGTATGTGATCAAAAATCATTAAAGCATCAAAAAACAGCCACAAGCTCGTGAGGTATTTCCAATCCTCTGAGTCACCATAGCCTGTGATTACAAAACCAGTCCTGACAGTGTTTGTGGTTCGTTGTAATTATAACTCAAACAGAAATGTCACTTTGCAACAACAAGAGATCTTAACTTACATTTACGATTGCCTGTCTGCATCCAAAACAAACAACTAGCGAGCAGTTGGGGGGGGGGGGGGATACTGCAGGAAGTGTGTGTGTCGTACACAATGCCGGCTCAACTGTAAATTTCTGTGCGGGACATGTTGCCGTGTGGAGGTGTGGTGGAAAGAAAGAGAATGGAGTCGCATCTTGTCTCTGGTGACATTTTGCACCGACGACGAGCTGTTTGGAGTTTAACCCTCGCTGAGGGGCGCCAGCTCTCAGGCCGCGGCCACGTGTGACCTCGCAGGACATTCCTTCCAGCGACTTCCTGGGGTTTATGACTGGGCCTTCCTCGCCCTCCACAACACACACACACACACACACACACACACACACACACATACACACACACACACACACACACACACTTCCTTTCTCTGTGTTCCTGTGTGTGTGGGCATTCCCACTTCCTGAGTTCCACGAATGCAGAGGTTTCTTGTCCAAACTGTGTCCCGAATAAAAGACACGTAAAGCGCAGTGATGAATACTGTCGGCCTGTCTGTTGTTTACAGTGAGACATCATTTCCCTTCTTTTTCACGCTTTCCACTTTTTATTGGTAGACATTTAAAAATGATTATATCCCGTCCTGAGCACCACACAGCCGGTGACACACGGTTAAGGTCTAAGACTCAGAGGAAATTACTCAGACTTTAAACAATCTCAGCCTCATCTGACGGGAAGACAGCATTACAGACTTGAGCCTATAACCAGGCAGGAATGAATGATAACAAATATTTCATCCCTTTATATTCCTCACAGTCACGATATTCCACGCCCTATGTCCCATCAAGTGGCAGAGACGCAATATCAAACCACCTTGTCGGCTTTGCAATTCGTTATTTTGGCAATGGACTTAAATATTGTATACTGCAAAAGACTCAACTCTTAGCAGGTTTTCAATTTGTAGGCTTTTAAAGTGTTTTAGTTTGATCACATCCACTTTGTTCAAACCCGGGGATCCAGTGAACACACACATAGGATTAGTGCACATGGTGATGGTGACAACTGGAAATCTACTGGTTTCACGGGATCTCTGCTCAACCAGTCAAACATAAACAACCACACAGAAAAGGTCACCATCTCCTCCTCTGTGTGTTTGTACTGTACATACAACTGAACTTGCACTTCAGGCTACAGTCATGTGTCTACAGATGTGTGTGTGCTTGCATGAGAGAGAGAGAGAGAGAGAGAGAGAGAGACGGAGAGGTTGTGTAATCCTTGTCATGTATCCATGTATATACACATGCAAATTTCACACACACACGCACACACACACATACATATACACACTCACACACACACACACGCACACACACACATACATATACACACTCACACGCACACACACATACATATACACACTCACACACACACACACACACACTTTATAACATGACGGTTTATTATCTCACCTCATTCTAAGCGCACAAAGTAAACACTTGGTTGCGATGTTGATTTAGCAGAGTAGTGATGTCATGATGATCATCTGTTGTGTAATAACTGAACGACCGGAGCAGTGACACCAGGGTCATTTCACATTTTCAAAAGTTGCTCTGCAGATTTGTTTTTTTACGACTGCACGTGTGTTCCTAGAG
Organism: Pleuronectes platessa; assembly: GCF_947347685.1. Classification (NCBI taxonomy): domain Eukaryota; kingdom Metazoa; phylum Chordata; class Actinopteri; order Pleuronectiformes; family Pleuronectidae; genus Pleuronectes; species Pleuronectes platessa. The sequence continues at coordinate 12,544,530 of NC_070647.1, forward strand.
AAACAGAAGAAAACCACAATCGGGTTCCCTGGTTACCACCGGGTTTTTATTACTGTGGTAATGTGGGTGTGATCTGAAATCAGCGCTTCTCCTCTGATCAGCCGTCACTGCTGCAAATTGAGCCATTTAATTGTCATGATGGGAGTTTTCCACTGAGACAAACCCAGTGCAAAATACACGTCCTCTCTATCAATTCCCTTTCAATTGAGTAAGTTGATTTACACAGAGAATAATAACCGTCATATAGACAAAAAGATAAACAATGAATGTCCAGAGTTACATGTTGTCCCATCGCAAAGCTGATTATGCAATATATCAAAATCAGTGCTTATCTATTAAACAATACGTAAATCCGTAATAAAGTATCTTGAAAACGAAATGCTCCTGTTATACACAGTGTGTTTACTCTGTTTGCAAAGACTGGTCTGTTCGTTGCACAGAGGTGAAAAAAGGAGCGTGTGTGTGCGGCTGTGAGAAGAAGTAAACGAGTATTTGTCTCACAGAAGTTATGGCTGTTTATTTTCACTGAAGAGGTCAAAGGGTAGACGATAATTTGTGACCACAACACACACACAGGGACACACCCACACACACTATGTTTACGATCATGAGAAAGTTCTGAAATACAACATACAGTTACATACTTGTTAAAGTACAGAGCCAAAGTAGCTGCCTGTGTTATATAGTTTTTGCCAATTAAAGTGTAGACACTTTCTTTTTTAGCAATTTCATAGCCCATATGTTTTTACAGGGATCCAATTTTCACTCAAAGGCCGGCATCCCCCCCCCCATGTCTTAATAAAAACTTGTAATACTGTGGTAAAACAATTGAACAGCAGAACAACACGGTTGATGATCTGTAAAATGCAGTGATTCTCACTTTCACCAAAACACGAGTGAAATCAAATGTTTTCCTTCAAGACCTGGAGTCCTCATGGTCTTACACAGAGGACGGTTAATAACAGAGGGTCATTGTTTCACGCTGGGCATGACCTCACCCTGTGGAAATCAACAATAGTCCCATGAGCGCCACAGGCACCAGTGGACATCAGCTACGGAGACTGGATGAGGTAAGACAGAACCTCACCCACCTCCCCCACTCACAACCACCCACGCCATCGCTTTTCTTTTTTCCTTTTGAACACACTTATAATCATGAATGACCTCACACAGCCACCTCACTCCAACACACTATCTAAGTGTTACGGTTGTGCGCTTGTACAGAAAGCTCCAAGTGGTATCGTTGTGTCTAAATGTGTGAACAAGCATCATTAAGGGCGTGTGACTACAAATGGTAACACTACCTAATAACCTTTGCAAAGGAGGGTGAGTTTTCATGGTTTGCTCGTTCGATTATTTGCACGTCTTTGGCAGGATTACTCCAAAACTACACCGCCCATTTCCATTAGATTGCTGGGGACAGTTGGGTCATGACGGAAGGAAGAACCTGCTACATCTTTGATGGATCCTTAGTGTGAGTCACAAGGTCACAAGGTCACAGTGTGATAAGAACTATTAAAAAAGAACTGAAACCATATTCCCCTCCGCTAACCTAGAGGAGGCCGGATTTATGACCCATACTGCAGCCAGCCACCAGGGGGCGATCGAGATGCTTTGGCTTCACTTTGAGGGAGGTCCTGTTTATCTTTATGTACAGTCTATGTGTTTACATTACTACACACAATCCACACACACACGTCTACATGTATGCAGCCTTTTCCACAAACCGTACACAACATCAGCGACCAGCTGCTGCTGCCATCTGATTGGATGAGGCAACACTGACACTGCAGGGAATGAAGGTAGAGAGAGAGCGAGAGAGAGAGAGAGGGAGATAGGTCTTTATCTACCTGTAGATCCCCCTTCAATCAACGTAAACACACTCATGTACACACTCATGCGTTCATTCACACGCTCGACACTGGGCCTCAGCCTGCAGCCCAGCACATTTTTTTTTTTACTTAAATCAACAGGTTCGATTCCGTCTCTTAAAGGAACAGCACCGAATTTGGGAAACACATTAATTCATATTTATCTCCGAGGAGGGACGGCAAGTTTAGAGGGTCAGTGTCACATCTCTTAACACACACACACACACAGAGCCGCACAGCAGCACCACACCCGAGGGGCTCCTGGGGGTTTACGACATTGTACATTGTTTATGTCTATTTTTATGCCTGTGCCACATGTGTGACTGCGTCTCTATGTGAGTTTGGCCGCCGTCCAAGCTCAGCACACGGGCCCGGCCACGAGTTACACTTTAACACCGCCGCAGTTAAAAGTCTCCGTGTTAGACTTGCAGTCAATAAGCACCGCACCATTCTCTGAAAAGAAATGAATCCTGGTGAATTCTTTGACAGGCCCTTAAACAGTTACAGGTTTTGTTTTCTTATAATGAGTCAAGGGTGTGTAAACAGAGCTACATGGAAAGTCAGTGAAAAGCCTAAAAATGATTGATAGGCAGTGAAAATGGATTTATAAGTCTGGTGTGTGTGTGTGTGTGTGTGTGTGTGTGTGTGTGTGTGTGTGTGTGTGTGTGTGTGTGTGTGTGTGTGTGTGTGTGTGTGTGGGAGAGAGAGTTATGGTGTCCCAGTAGGGGGGCCTCTGCACTGGAAATGGGGTTTTCCTGTTCCTTCTTGGCAGATACAGCTGGAACACGTGGATGTGGAAGAAAGTGGGTCACAACAACAGTCTCGAGCCGTTTTCTGAAATGAACTCCTCAAGTACGAAGAGCGAAACACGAGATCGTTCGGCTCAGGCACATTCCCAACAACAGGAACACGGCCAGAACATTCAGGTGAAGGGTGGCGCCTGCGTCGAGCGTAGAGGAGGCAGGACATGATGCAAAAATGTCCCTGCAGGAATCAAATGTTTTTGTTTTTAGCACATCGGCCCTTCCTTTGTGTCTTCTTCATGTACGGTTCCTTATTTCCATTCTGAGACATTTGGAGTTTTGCATCTGTGGCGTGTTAGAAATGTCGTCAACACGCCCGCTCACTCCCTCTTCTCCAGCTATTTGCCTGCTACCTTCCCACATGGGGTCACTGGGACTTTTTCCAGGCATTTTCCCAGTTTGCTGGCGGGAAAAGTTCCAGAATACTTCAGATTCAACCGACTCTGGACACTCTTGACACTTTCAGGATGTTCTGTGAGGTATTTAGCTGAGGATTTGACTGATGATTGATTTAATGTGAAAAACATTGTCTTTATGAAACACACAAAAGTCTTTCACCAGCTGAAAATGGCGTCAGTAATGATTTAAATAGCAGACTTGTGTGTCTGTGATGAGAACACTATATCTGTGTCTGTTGTTTTTCACTCTGACAACATAATTGTGGGTTTGTGAAGAGAGAAAGAGGCACAACACACACACACACACACACACACACACACACACACACACACACACACACACAGATAGACTGTTCTGTGTAACAGTGTGTGTGTGTGTGACAATCTCATGTTTTATATCTGGTAAAGTGTTTTGCCTGGAATCACTCATCTTGTCTCATTGGCATTGATTAAGGCCAGAGAAGTGTAAAAGCTGTTTCAGATTCAGACTCAGAGTAATTTCCCCTCCTGGAAAAAAAACACACATCCCCCCTGGGCAGAGGAAGATGAGGATAAAGAGAGAAAAAGAGAATGGAGAAGAATGTGTGAGGGAGAAAGAGAAGAAGGAGAACTGGACAAGGCCTGCGGCTAAAAGAGTGGGAGAGAAGGCAAAACAAATCTAATTTGAAATCAGTCAAGTCTGCACAAATGTGTAATATAATAAAAGAAAATGAAATATAACAAATATGATATTTTTCTCTATATATTGGGATTAATAATGTAAATGTATGAAGAACGGAAAACAAGATTGTCCAGCTCAGACACGTTTCCAATAACAGGAACATGTTATATAATATATATATATATAATCATGATCTCAAACAGGCGGCTCACACCTGGAACTGAAGGATGGAGGAACGTGCTTGTGGGTAAAAATGTCAAAGGTTAGATACCCGGACATATAAATTAAATGGTGAGACTGTATTTATATAGCTGTTTTACATTCCTAACGACCATTAAGAGATCTTTAGAGTACCAGCACAGCTACTCCACAGCACCTCTATGTGTAGCCATTTTTCTATCACACACCAGTCACAGTGCACAGAGACTCCGGGGTTCGGGATCTAGCACTTTTAAACTTCCGAATGCAGACTTGAGGAGCCCGGGGATCAAACCACAGACCTTCTGGATAGTGGACGACCCGCCTTAACCTCCTGAGTCACCGACAAGAGGAAGCACTTGCCTCATCCTCCTTCCTCGTTCTCCCCGCTGAGAAACCGTCCTGCTGTGTGAGTGTGTGCAGGGTGTCGCTGTAAACGCTGGTGTGAACGAACCCGAGATGCTTCGTGGGCACTTTGGCATCCGATTGCTCCATTCACATTCTGATGTGTTCACGCATCAATCCGTCATCGCACTTTGTTGAGTAGAATAACATATATTATTATTCTGATTCCGATTATAGATATGTCTTGTGACAGAGCGTAAAAAACACATGTACGACACAGTGAATATACTAGGCAGATTTTACATTGCACAACTATTACGCAACAACAAGACATTTAAAGATGAGTCTCAGTTGGGTCTCGGATGAATGTTCCCGGAATCACACACACACACACACGCACAGACTTTCTCGCACTTCACACCCACACTCAGAATTTGGCATTTGCCATGTAGGGGCCAACATTGGGTCACACACACACACACACACACACACACACACACACACACACACACACACACGCATGTATAAACATGTAATGTCCAAGAGAGGCAGTAAATGTATTCTGGGAGGTGAGAGAAGTGGGATGGAGTCGAGAAGTCGAGAGGGACGGTGGCCACAGAGGGACATTCAAACAAGTGGATTAAAGAAAGAATATTCTATTAAGCGGCTTGATGCAGCAGGATCAACACCTGAGAATACAAACATAGGTGTTGCCATAGCACATATTACACAACACATATTGACGCACTGTATTATTTTGGTATGAGCATTGCTATTGTTATTGTTGATATATCATAGTGAGTGACCTGCCCTGACTTGTTGGCCTCTGCCGTAAGCACTCGATGGTCGTCTCAGGCTAGTTCACATGCAAGAAGTGACTGTGAGATGAAGCTGTCACGCTTCTTGTTTTGCTGCGATCGTCTCAACTTTCGTTTCAGTGACAGCACGACCACCGAATGGTGTGTTTCTGTTGATGGGCACATTATGGAGATCCTAAAGTCAAGTATCAGGCTCCGATGACTGAGCAACGATCCTCTCAGACCATAACAAAATAAACCTAAAAATAAACCTTGCATCCTCTGAGATGAGAAGAAATACGAATCTTTCTTTCTTGATATTTATGCAAAGTGACAGATATTTTTCATTCAAACAGAAGCATCATTATTTTTGGGAATTCCCAGATTCATGAGGCCAAATTCACTGACTTCATTGACTGAGCAAATTAAGTCTGATAAAGATTCTTCTTCTTCACCTTTTGTCTAAAAACTCATACCGAGTTGTCAGTGGGACTGAATGGCTTTGATAGAGAGAGCCTGGGAAAGTATTGAAAGACTTGTGCATTGAGTTAGTTAAGTTCTTCTTATGGTATTTGGTTATATTCAGAAAAATATAACCATTATTGTAAGTTTCTGTTTTCTGAAGCATGATGGCCGCTCAGGGAGAGGCTGTGTCATTCCTTCTAATTCGGTGTCAGCTCTCCACGCCCCGTCGCCGTGCTCTATACATAGAGGGGGACTTCAAGGTGTAAAGACTTCACACCATAGAAATAGATTCATCATGGCAGCTCCGCAACAGACGCTGAGTGAAAACCTCATTAATCCAAATGCAGCAAATGACATGTCTCCCCGTCCAATGTGTTGAGCGTAACATGTCTCCTGAAGCACCAGATAGTATTCAAAAGTCCTGTGTTACTGTTTCATCCGACAAAAAGTGACATAAAGCACAAGCTGCATCTGAGGTGTAAGTACAGCTGCTACCCAAAAATGGTAAAGACATTTGAGATGCATGATGTAGACATACGGGATATGAGAGAGTTTTTTCACATGCACACACACACAGACGCACACACGCATGCATACATTTCTCATTTCTGCTTTTCCGAGGGTCACATATTTCCCACCGCTCGTCTGTCAACATGTGATTAGTCGACCGGGCCTGAAACGAATAGCTGCGGCTTGGTCTCGGATGCACAATGTGATCATTAGCGCCGAGGTTAGAGGCCGGACGCAGGTCACCTGTCCTTGAGGGCGTGCACGCGAGGCAATCCTCCATCGCCACACGCTCGCAGACGTGTTAGCTATGTTAGTCAGTCTAATTCTCGCTGTGCACACACACACACCAGGCCACTGCTGCAGCCACCGAACTGAACACTGTTTGCACTCGACCGGTGTTAACACAAATTCTCGAGACATTTAGATTCTGCAATGTGTCCAGCGTGACTCATGAAAAATGTGCGCACGTGTGTTAACAGAAGAACAGAGCAAGCATTCATGACGGGTATATTTGGAGGTGGTCAGCAGAAAGGTAAACACGTATATTTTCTTTGCCACATGAATTCATAACCATCCACTAAAACTGGCATCCTGCTTTAGACTCCTACCGAGCAACTCTGCATAAATATTCACAACCTCCTCTGATCTAATGAGCAGGTAGAAGGAGACACTTTGAACTCTGGAAAATGTCCAGACAATTGGGTAGAGACATTCTCCAGACTTCACATATGAAGAACACAGCAGTCAGAGGCGTTCACAGCTACAGGAAAAGGTCCAGAGCATTTAGGCGAGGGATGGCGTCATGGGTAGAGCAGGAGGCAGGACATGACCTATAAATTCTGATGTGTTGATATACCAGCGTGGGCCCTTATCACCATAATCACATTTGTTTTGTTTTGCATTCATGTCTTAGAAGCCTCATCAACATTCCCACAGCCGGACATTTTTACCAGGGCCCTGGCACGAAAAGTTCCAGAAAATATCCAGAGCAGCCGACTCAGACATTTGCGTTTTCTCATGCAGCCCCTCCGGAAACAGAAACATGATGTCAGCATCAATCTGAATTCATTTGATTCTACTTCTTTCACCTTTTATCTTTGCCACAACCATGAACGTGACCATTTCTTGCCCAACCCTAAACCTAACCTAACCACAGTTCACATCTCACCCCTCACCTTAACTAGAAAATCACATGATGATGTTTAGCTTCATGATTACAAGGGCTTTGGTTCAAATGAGAACAACTGGTGAAGAGGTAACAAAGACAAGTACTTACACACCAACACACATATACACACACACACACACACACATACACACACACACACACACACACACACACACACACACAGTCCTTGTTATTTGTTGTGCCTGCCAATCAACCAGCGGGGCTATCAGTTACTGGTATATTTAGCTGCACAAGTGAACAAAGTGCTATTACACAAGACCAGCTCTATGTGTGTGTGTGTGTGTGTGTGTGTGTGTGTGTGTGTGTGTGTGTGTGTATGTGTGTGTGTGTATGCGTGTGTGTGTGTGGGTGTGAATGATGACTCAGAAGATAAGTTGTATAATGGAACCAGTGCCAAACTGACTTGAACGATAACAAACCAAAATCAAAACAAACCGAAATGAAAAAATAACAATAACAGAAAAACAAAATACTTTCTTTCTTTTTACTACTATCGTATATTTTGGGCAGCCGAGAGGTTGATGATGGTGAAGTTGATGCTGAAGGAAGAATTCTCCGCAGACCCAGAACTTGCTTGTATAGTTAAAGTTTATTACACAGAAGTCTTTACAGGTCAGGACGGACTCTAGAAATCCGGAGACATTCACATGCCAATAGTGAAGCCCGATTTGCAGGCGTCAAACATACAATATATATAGGGGTTGCCTACGCCCATGGCAACATCCCACATCCCATGGTTGAGAGGTGCATGACTACATGTGTTTGAACGCATAACATGTAAATGTAAGGATGAATTCATAACAACATGCCTCGTGCTTAGTAGAAGAAAACCCATTTTCTACACTCATCCATTAAGGGGTCAGAGTTCATACCCTAGGGGAGAGAACTAACAAGAAATGCATAGAAGAGTTACTGAGAATCTAAAGATGGGGGCCGCATGCTTAAACATGTGATTCTGGTTCATACTAAGGTTAAAGGTAGCAGAATATACTACACTACTAAGTAAAAAGTGTCCATAAATATGTCTTCTCAAAAACAACACGCCTCGTTCTCAGCCCTCCTTGACCTCTCTTCTTGGCGTTAGTGAGTACCTGCTCTGTTGACCCGCGGCTATATTGCCTTTATTAGCCTTCACACCCAGGCACTAATTGATATTTGATGGATGTCGTGATCATTTCTGGGTCTCGGAATAGAGTCCAGACGCTCGGCCCCAACCCCGAGAGCCACGCACCATCCCTCTGATCCTCAGCTCGCACGTAGGCAGGACATACCGCGGCTCTGTGGCAAAGCTAAGACAGGGGCTGCAATTCACAGATCAACCCCAAAAAAAGGGGGGTGAAAGAGTGAAGGGACAGAGGAAGAGGGGGACACAGAAAGGAAGAGAGAAGACTGGACGGAACAACTTCACTATTGTTTTTCCTTCTTTGTATCGTTTGTCGTTTACGGCCTTCCCCGACTTTGCCTCCCCTCTTTTTCTCACGCAGTCTTTTCTTGGGTGCACTAACCTGCAGCGGGCCGCCAGCCGGCATGGTGGACCTCAGCGATGTCAGGTCGATGTCTCGGCCCGGCTCCCCTCGCTCTGTCTTCCCCATTCCCTGCATAATAAGACCCCGAAGCGACTCGCGCACCAAGTGTTGCCCGTGCTGCAGTAAAGATGCTAATGGCGCGGATGGCAGTGGTCGTTATGAAGGAGGAAATTACACTGGATGCCAGGCACCGAGCGCCAGGCGAAGGCCGGAGAGGACAGCGGACAGACAAACAAACGACTCATTCACCCCCCCCGATCTTGGCCTCCCCCCACGCTCTCTCACTGTACACTCTTTCCGCATGTCTCTCTGTCTCTTTCTCCCTCTCTCTATTCTCCCTCTGTGTCAAATCGAGGCTGTTAAAATGGTAGAAGAAAACTAATGAGCCACCACATTGAAAACCGAGCAAACGTTTTTTAATCCCGTCCTTGTGCACGGCTTTATTTGAATGGCCCGACCACTGCGACCAGGTTGGGTCTATTTACGTGTGTTTGCCCAACGGAAACATTCTGCTGTGTTCCTGTTTACTGTAACCGAGGTCACGCGTATTCCCAGTAAAGCACTGAGGCTCCACTGTGAGGACTTCTCTCTAAATCAGGGGACCCCCCCCAAAAGAATACAGCCCCCTCCAGAAGATTTCAGGACTTATTAGAAAAGAGAGAAACATGACGTCAGCATTTAGCTTTGTTCCTTTACTCGCCTTGAGCTGTTTCATTTCTGCATTATAGAATCATAACTACTTTAAATACTTATAGCACCTTTAATGTACCATGGTTATTAACGCTGACTACACACACATAACCGCTTTGCATTGACTTCCATTAATAAACTTAAGGTACTGGTCATACTTGAACAAATGAGGCCGGACCAGCAAAAATCCTGAGAGTGTGATGATTTGAGCGGGGCTGTGTTTTATGAGCCATGAGCTGAGCGTTTCATCGACTGGAGGAAGAACGTGTTTTTTATTCCTTCTTCTCAGAAAGAGGCTGCAAGTGTGCAGTCGCAGGTGAGGATGAAAGAAGAGGGCACAACAGCCGTGTGCGTTTTGAAATGAAAAAGAGGTTTATTCTATTATACGGTCCAAAGGGGCTGAGGTGAAGCAGGAAGGCGCTGCTGTTCACTTAAAGACAGGAACTGGAAAGGAAACAAGCTCGACAGAAACACTTCGGACCCTTCGAGGTGACCTGTGAGTGGAATTGAGAAAGTCAGGGACTCAATGAAAAAGACACACAAGCCTTCAGTTTCTTTATTTGGACCTGCACCAAATGGCTCACACTCATAGATTCCAAGATCCAAGAATAGTTATTTGAGATATCTGTGGAAATGACAAAAAAGAAAGTTGACACAGTTTCTTTCCTGGAACCCAGTTCGGTACTTTTTGTGTAACCCTGCTGACAAACCAGCAGCCAAGCGCACAGGGGGGACGATGACGTCAATCTATACATGAATTACGGCCTGTTTCGCACACAGCACACACACTAGACTGCCGGCAAACACACACATGGATACAGTAAAACCACAAAGCGTGTCTTTCTTTTTTAAACACTCAAACATTGAGCTTGTCCTGCGGGGGAAAGGTGCCTTTCATCGGGGATTAAACACATTACTCCAGCCCATAATCCCCAGAATAATTATCACCTGAACGGCAGGAATTTCATTACGTTAAGTGTGTGTGAGCAGGACGCCACACGATGTGAGCACTGCGAACCTGTGTCCCACTTTCCAAAGGGCTTCCCACGGCGTCGGAAAGGGGCTGATGTTGGTGTTTGTTAATTTGTGCATCATATTTCTTTTTTCCAATAAAAAATTTGTTTTGGACAAATAAATATGAAATCAGCTTTAATCCTCGATTCCTCAAGCTAGGTGTGTCTCACTTGATCACGTTGCATTCAGACCTGTGGCCTCCAACAATCACTAACTGTTGACAGCACTGTGGAAGGTGGGGCAGGTTGAAAAAAGAACCAATTCAATTATGGAAGCGGATTCGATGAAGGAGCTGGATCCAGGAACTTTTTTTCTCTTTTCTTTCTATCGATGCAAAATGTGCACCCAATTCGAGCAGGGTGAAATTTGTTGAAGCAGGTCAAAGTTTGGAGTTTGTCGCGGTTCTCTTTATTAACTTTCACTCTCTGAAAGCAAGAATCATAATCTATCTATTCCTTTGCAATCACCAGGCCTCCTGGAACTTTGCCAAACACAAATCTCACGCTGACCGAGAAGTGAATGTTGCTTTAGCGGTTTTCCAGAATCACACCTCTGTCCGCTTTCAGGATCGTACCGCTCATAACTCAGCAGCACACGATGGAGCCATTAAACCGGGTGTAGATTGTTGGACTGAACCGATTTGGGGTCGTCCTGCGATGAGAGGTTTTTAAAAAATGGCCTCCCCACAGATTTTCTCTCTTTCTGCAGCCGTTCCTAGAAACCAAGCGTTTACACGAGATAACAGTTATCCTGCCAAAACCTCCTCATTCTTCACTTCCTAGAAACAGGGAGTTTTCCTCAGACGCCAGTTACTGCACGCACTGAATGAATAACGGCTGTGTGGATGAAGGAGCTGGACTGGGGTGAACCTCCAGGCAGGGGCGTTTCTAGGTTTGAAAGAAAGGGGGGGCTTAGCCCCTAAGGATGCTGAATGTTTGCGCCCGCAAAAATTCAGCCTCCCCTGTGTTTACGGATGACGATGTCACCTTGTGTTATCAGCATCAGAGCGGCAAACACAAACAAACCAGCTTCTTTAAAAACAGAGCATTGATTGACTCTAACAGTTCGTCCGGTTCAGACCGAGTCATAAAGATGACTCTTAAGAATGTGACACGGGAAGATGAAGGCTTCTACAGGTGTGCGTCAGACAGCTGCAGAGTCCAGAGAGCTGGTTATCAGTGAGACCGGACAGAGGTCAGCTGAACATCATCACTCTGCTGTGTGTTCTATAGAAGTGGATCAGTGTCACATATCAACTGTTGTTTCTTTTAGGAAACTTCACATCAGAGGAGACTCCAGCCTCCACTGTTATTTTTCTTATTCATATACATCTACTTGTTTTGGAGGAAATACTCAATATTAATCAACACATTTTTCATTATTGAGTGAAGCCTTTTGGTTGTCTGGTTCTCCTCCTGCTCTGTCTTTTCATCAAGGTCTAATTTCATCAGGAAGATCCCTCAGGATCTAATGAGATGAAAGAAACTAGAATGGGACTCAGTAGAGCTCATATTCACCAAGGCCCAGCAGTCCCCTTAAATACAATCAAGCTGCACCAAATTTCACACACTCATAGATATCAGTCCTCTACATACGGCAGATTTTTTTCATTAAGGTCCAAGAATTATTCCCTAGGAAAACGTTTTAAAAGCACAATGTTAAAGAAAGAGTTAAAAAATGACTGGATCGGCTTAATACCAAAATACAGTGGGCCCTTTCCTGACACTTACTACATCTGTCCGCCAAGTTGATTGGAAATCCAATTGTTGTTGTTATTATAACAGTTTTATTCATTTAAACAAGTATTATGTCGTCTTGATCAGGTTCCTGGAAATGGATCTTTGCTTCATGTGGGGTTCTACTTCTGATCGTCATTCCTTTGACTGTTTGGCTCGTTTGTCACTACAGGTTAGTATTTATAAAATCTTCATCCGTCTTGACTTCCTACTTTCTACTGCATGAACGACAAGCCCAACAGGTGGTGAAGTAAATGATTCACTGCCTGTTGTATTTTCCTGAAGGTACCAGAAGTTCTGCACTTGGAGCTGCTGGCCAGTTTCCAAACAGGAAGTTCCAGCAGGGGTGCTTCCTGCCACCAAGTTGGATGTGACGGAGGTAAAGTGGGACCTGTCCTGGATGGAGATGTCCAAACTGTTGGAAAAGGATTCTTATTGTGGCACTTAAAGGGAAACTCTCTTCTGAAGCCCAGAGACTTAACTATTGGGTCAAACCTATGAGAAAGCTCAGTCAGTGCTGCAATTTGTAGTATTTGATGGTCACATGTCAAAATAGTGCTGCCTGATATATTTTTGAATTGAATTAAATGAGATGTTTAGGATTTATAAGGATGATTACATTTGCTGATGGTGCAGATTTGATAGCTTCCAATACAAATGTTATTGTTTCAGTTGTCACATTTGTCAATGTCAATACTCTTGCACATTTAAACGTCTCTCCTTTGAGTACATTTTGAAACTAAGAATCGTATTTGTTATATCTTATTATCTAATCATTAATATAATTGACTGTTCTAAATCATTTTACATGTATCAATTCTCCTGTGTTTGTTCGAGGTTCCATGTTGTTTGCTCCCTTTGAATCGTTATTTGCTATTTCTTGTCGTCTGAAGTTATAAAAGTCATGGAAATCGTCGTGCTTGTTTTATATCTTTTAAGGCAGAATAAAAAAACAACTACCAAGAAACTAGAAATAACTATAAAGATTAACCAAACAAATGAAGTTCATATATTCCAACAGCCTCTATAGCGGTCAAACCAGTTAGGCCTCATTGATAGACCATGTTAGCTACCAATTTGTTGCATTTTGCATTAATAGATCACTACAAACAGTACACGTCTTCTTAAATAGACCTAAAATCAACTTTAGACAGAAAGATGTTAAGAATCTCCAGTACTAAGAATCTAAAACAGTAAAAATTAACTCTGAGATGTTTTTGAAATCCGACCTTCAAAATCATACTGTCATGCCATGTGTAAGGTAGGGCAGTCGGTGGATGAACAGAATGTGTGTCCATTCATCGTTGAGGAAGATATCAGGAAGTCCTACTGACAAACATTGTTGTGCATTTTAAAGAACAAAGTATTTTCATGTGAGAGAACAAGCATTTCAATGAAAACTAGGGCTACGCAAAATGATCAAAATGTCATATCCTCTTGTAGAAGTCATTTCATATCCAGTTAATCATATGTATTGTAATTGGTCATCCGTCCCCGTGATTCTTTAGGTTTTGTTTGAGCTCTGAGTTGTATTACTCTCATCCATAGACACCTATGAAGGTATTTTCTGCTGCAAAACACTTGTGCAATGGAATTTGTGGTTGTAGAAAATCGTCTTATCTTAAATATTCTCCATACAGTGTGACATGAACCTCTTGGTAAAATAAATTTAAACTATTTAAGTCTGAATTTTGTTTGGAAATATCCTGGGTTGTATAATGTTCACATGTTCGTTTGTGATGAAATACTGCGGCTAAGAGTTACACGACGAAATGAACAATGTATTTTGTTTCATTTATTACATGCATATGTTAATGTATATAAACATATATGTAAATATATATTGTATATATATATATATATATATAATATATATAATATGTATATATATATATATATATAAATACTAAGACAAGAAGGTGATAAGACAGGAGCCATTAAAAAAATTAAAGATCAGATGCTGCAAGAATGACGCAATTAAAAGTCCACCAAAATGAAATGTCCTGTTTTTATTTACAGAAATAAATGATCGCAAAACTTCCTCATCAGTAGGTGGTTATATCACCATAGCAACCAGATGCTAAGATTTGAAATAGAAGATTATTTTGATTGACAGGGACACTCTCTCAATACCTCCTTTGATGCTTTGATGAACAGCATCAAAGTTGGTATTTTGATAGGAGACCTCTGATTGGCTGTTGATTGCTTTAAATACTGTTAAATTTTAAGACAGCTGCTATTGCACTCTGACCTTGACTGAGGTAAGTCATGTCTCACCCTCTCTCTGTGTTTACCCAGCATGCTAACCAATACAATTCAGGCTCATTATTCAAGTTTGAAATTAAACCACTGTATAATATGAAGCTTCTGCTGTTACATGTTGATAATGTGCGGTTTTCTGTTGCTTTTATGACAAATGTGAAAATATTGTTGCTGGCTTCTTTTGTGTTATCTGCTGCTTATCTTAATGAGTGATATGTGTTAACGTGATGCTAAGTAGCGTTAGGTCACCGAGGCCAGGCAGAGCGAGGCATTGTGGACAAAACACCTGTAGCACCAGGAAATGTTCCCATTTCACATCTTATTCTACCAAACGATGTGTTTTGTAACATTGGGAAGATTAACCTTGGTGTTTAACTTTAGTATTTAAGATAAAGTAAAAAAACAACAGCTTCCATCACTGCCAATCAAATTCAGATTCAAATTCAAATCAAAGGGGCTTGTTGCCATTTTTGGTCCCATTTTTTCTGGGACTAATGTTATTTCAGAGAAAACTTTTCTGGAAGGAGCATCAACTTGCAAAACTTGCTCACACGGTCCCATTTTTTTACTCTCACAAATTTCAAATATATCTGTGTGTCCGGCAAAGTCTTGGAATTCTCCCGATGTCTTTATTTCACAGATAGGACTTATAGTTTCTGAATTATAGTTGTTTGAGTGGTGCACTCAGAGTTTAGATTTCTCTCTTCCCAGTGAGGAGAGAGCAGTTGCATTCAGTTGAGTTTCCATGGCAACCAGATACACAAGTAGCAGAAGGGGAGTCAGCAGAGCATGCTAACCAATACAATTCAGGCTCATTATTCAAGTTTGAAATTAAACCACTGTATAATATGAAGCTTCTGCTGTTACATGTTGATAATGTGCGGTTTTCTGTTGCTTTTATGACAAATGTGAAAATATTGTTGCTGGCTTCTTTTGTGTTTTCTGCTGCTTACCTTAATGAGTGATATGTGTTAACGTGATGCTAAGTAGCTTTAAGTCGCCGAGGCCAGGCAGAGCGAGGCATTGTGGACAAAACACTTGTAGCACCAGGAAATGTTCCCATTTCACATCTTATTCTACCAAACGATGTGTTTTGTAACATTGGGAAGATTAACCTTGGTGTTTAACTTTAGTATTTAAGATAAAGTAAAAAAACAACAGCTTCCATCACTGCCAATCAAATTCAGATTCAAATTCAAATCAAAGGGGCTTGGTGCCATGGTGATTGATGAGGGAAGTTTTATTTCCCCAAAAAATTTACTGGTGATTTTTTGGTTAATGTGTAGTTTGAATGTGTTGAAGGACAAGTTGACGGAAGCTTAAGTTAATGCTAGGAGCACATTACATGAGGTGTGTAGCTCCTTTAAGGAAAAAAACAATCCCTCTCTATTGGGTCTAATGTTATTTCAGAGAAAACTTTTCTGGAAGGAGCATCAACTTGCATAAGTTGCTCACACGGTCCCATTTTTTTACTCTCACAAATTTCAAATATATCTGTGTGTCCGGCAAAGTCTTGGAATTCTCCCGATGTCTTTATTTCACAGATAGGACTTATAGTTTCTGAATTATAGTTGTTTGAGTGGTGCACTCAGAGTTTAGATTTCTCTCTTCTCTCAACCGGTGCATTCAGTTGAGTTTCCATGGCAACCAGATACACAAGTAGCAGAAGGGGAGTCTCTCTCTCTCTCTCTCTCTCTCTCTCTCTCTCTCTCTCTCTCTCTCTCTCTCTCTCTCTCTCTCTCAATCTCAATCTCTCGCTTAAACCAGCCAGTCTGTCTCTCTCTCTCTCTCTCTCTCTCTCTCATTCTCTCTGCGTGTGTCTCTCTATCTGTGTCAATTGTTTTATATTGAATGTTTGATTGATCAAATTCCCCTAAATCTTACACACTATTTCATCCTGTCACCTGCAGACATAAAGCCTTTTGACTTCAAGTTCCAGACAAGAGCAGAAACTTCTTCGGAAAATAGTGCATCAACTCATCCAACAGCTTCTTCAGAAGATAGATCTACTCTCTGTGGTGAACCATGGAGAAACCAGATATTCTGAAGATCCTCAATGACGAACTCCTCACAGCTTACAGGAAGATCAATGCTCTTAAGGAGGAGGTGTGGCAGCTGCAAGACCAGCTTCAAGACAGAGATGAGTTCATAAAGATGGCGGTGGAGAAGGAGAAGGAGAAGGAGAAGGAGAAGGAGAAAGAGAAAGAGAAAGAGAAGGAGAAAGAGAAAGAGAAAGAGAAGGAGAAGGAGAAGGAGAAGAGGAAGGAGATTGAGACCGAGACCGAGAAGGAGAATGAGATCCAGGCCCTGACGGAGAAGGTGGAGCAGCTGGAAAACCAGCTGAAAGAGAAAGATGTTGTCATAGCGAAGGAGGTGAAGAAACGGCGCGCTCGCCTCAGGGCCTATCTCGACTGCCTTGCTGAGCTAACTGACTGTCAGGCCAAGATTAAGATGATGGAAGCAAGGCTGCACCAGGAGCGACCCCAGCCTGATACAGGATGTAGCAGTGAGGTGGAGGTGGAGAAGGAGAAGGAGAAGGAGAAGGAGAAGGAGAAGGAGAAGGAGAAGGAGAAAGAGAAGGAGAAGGAGAAAGAGAAGGAGAAAGAGAAGGAGAAGGAGAAAGAGAAGGAGAAGGAGAAGGAGAAAGAGAAAGAGAAGGAGAAGGAGAAAGAGAAGGAGAAGGAGAAGGAGAAGGAGAAAGAGAAAGAGAAGGAGAAAGAGAAAGAGAAGGAGAAAGAGAAGGAGAAGGAGAAGGAGAAAGAGAAGGAGAAGGAGAAAGAGAAGGAGAAGTACAAGGACAAGGAGAAGGACAAGGAGAAGGAGAAACTTGTGACGATCTACAATGTCGAAATCCTCCGAGCCAACAGGAACATTTTGATTCTTAAGGAGGAGGTGTGGCGGCTGGAAAACCATCTTAAAGACAGAGATGATATCATAAAGATGGCGGTGGAGGAGGAGAAGGAGAAGGAGAAGGAGAAGGAGAAGGAGAAGGAGAAGGAGAAGGAGAAGGAGAAGGAGAAGGAGATTAAGATTGAGACTGAGACCGAGAGGGAGATGGAGACGGAGAAGGAGAAGGAGAATGAGATCCAGGCCCTGACGGAGAAGGTGGAGCAGCTGGAAAACCAGCTGAAAGACAAAGATGTTGTCATAACGAAGGAGGTAGAGAAAGGGCATGCTCGCCTCAGGGCCTATGTTGACTGCTTGGCCGAGCTCACTGACTGTCAGGCCAAGGCTAAAATTCTGGAAGGAAGTCTGCACAAGTGAGCAGTGAGGTGGAGGTCAACATGGAGAAGGTGAACGAGAAGGTGCTTGCTTCAGGGCCGAAAGGAGACGAAACTGCAGCAGGAGAAAACTCCAACTATGGGACTGAGCTACAGAAAGGAGAAGGCCGAGATGAGCTGGAGGAGAGAGAAGAGGTGGAGAAGCCCCCGCCCTCACCCTTTTTCTACTCCTCAAAACAAACCCCTCCCCTGTCCCCCTTTGTACATATTTGAAATGATCTAATGATGTGTTGTAAATATGTTAAGCTTTTTGAATAAAAATAACTAGTATAGTAACATCTACCTCTGTCTTTCTGAATATACACACAGGATTCATTGATCAATTAACACAGTGTTGGAGTGAAACAAATCAGTGTGATTCATTTAGTTTGCTACTATTCATATGAACACAGCAGAGCATAGACAAACAATGTTTCTTAACTTTTTTACATTTGGTCAAATCTATATATTAATTATGACAACAATACAATAATAATAGTATCATCTCATCTGAGGGCCCACCCATCACACTGACCACGCCCATCTGACACGCACACACACTCACGCACACACACACATGCACACACACACACACACACATACACGTACACACACACGCATACACACACACGCACGCACACACACACACACAAGTCATTATCATTTATATATTTACTGTATATATATACACATTTATTTCAATTTATTCATGGTTGAGGTCAATATCAGATCATAAGACATGTTCATGGCCCTGAAGTCAATTTAAAATGACATGTAGCATGTTAGAGTTATAAATAACTTGTCCATGTGTAAAACAATAGTTTAATTAAAAAAAAAAAAAATCACAATAATTATTTTGGGGGGCTGAAGCACATTTTAGGGGGGCTTCAGCCCCCCTGAAACAGGCCTAACGACGCCCCTGCCTCCAGGCTTTGCACAGACTTAGAGTGTGATATTTTTGACAGCAACTCGGCTAAATGTGTAATCCTGCTTTCGCGAGGTAGCCTTTGTTTGCTCTTACACAGTAGAGAGAGGATCGTGAGGCCCGTTCTTGACTACTCTGCGCATGTGTCTGTGTGTGTGTATGTGCATGTGGCGGCTCAAACAGCAGCTGTAAAGGCCCCACCTGTAATTCTGCTTGAACCTCAATAACACTTCTCCTGTAACAGTAGATCCTCAGGGGATGCGGCAGCTCTGCTCCACAACAAACAAAGCTGTGAGCAGGTATTGCAAAACACCGGCACAACCTGCCACACAGGCTTTTGTGTTTACAGTGTCATTCTCTGCCGATCGGCAATTGCTTTGATTTGTGAATAGGAGTTATTAATAGCGTGCCTGTCATGCAAGACACTCGAATTCAGAGAAAGTCTCATAGGTGAGAGAAGTGATGGGTCTTATGTAACCCGGGAACACTTCCAGGCTGCGTCCTCAATCAAAACCATCCAGTTTGAATCATCCAGTGTTATTTGAGATGTTCTTCCACCACAGCAGCAGGTTTGGCAGGTGTAATGAGGTGAAGGTATATGAAAGGAAAGCAGCTGCCTTTTGACAAACTCTGCTAACTTAAAAAAATAGAAGAGAAATTAAAATAAAATAAACTTATATAGCACCTTTAACAACAGTTCTCAATGCTTGGTGGTAGTTCCCAATGTGAAATGTAAGTACAGCAGGTTAAAAGATGATTTTATCATTATTAGTATGTTCCAGTTCGTGTAGTTGTGGCCAGTCGGAGGAAGTACTCAAACATTTTACTCAGTAAAAACATTAACTCGAGTAAAGTAAAAGTACCATATAATTAGTTTTTATTTAGGACAAATACTTGCTTTTAAATATATTAAAAGTAAAAGTACTTGCAGAGAGTAGCCTATTCCCTAATGCAAAGTCTACTCGTCATTTTACCTGAGTCTCGGCCTCTTCTGAAGCTGTGTTAGTTGTTTCTTCTTCACCGGGGATGCTGCTGCTGCAGTAGACTGGTCTAATGTGACCTGGCCACTCTGATTGGATCAATTCCCCTCTCGTAATTGATTACGCTTTAAAGCATTTTTACTAAAAACACGTGAGCACGAACGCAACGTAGTGTTGTGTAGTGTATTTGCTGACGTATGTTGTGAAGTAAGTCAAAACAGAAAAGCAAAGTCTTCCCACTGGCAATCAGAAAGGAGTCAAGGAGTCGCCTTTAAAATCAGGCATGTTTGGGGGATTGATAGATATGAGTGTGAGATGTAGTTCATTTAAATGTGGCTTCATAAGTAAACTGTTGGTTCTTGGCGGGGGATCATTCTTGTTTCCTTCAGCCGTTTCCTGAGTCAAACTCAGGAGCGAGTCTGCCCCAATCCGATCTGTCTGCATATCCAGAGGTCCCAGCCTCACGTCTCTCCTGAGACTTCATCAGGCAGACTGGAGGCTCGTCTTCAACTGATCTTAAACAACTTGAGACTCAGACTTGCTCCAACTAATTTAAAATCAGCTTTGGCAAAACGTGAAACATGTGGGATGATACTGACTGGCACAAACAATACAGTCCTTTGTCTGTCCTTGTCATTCTGCTTGTGTCTTGTGCCACTAGTCTTTGTCTCATTCATTTGTACTCTTGTTCTCTTTCTCTCTCACACACACGCATGCAAATACACACACAAACACACACACACACACACACACACACACACACACACACACACACACACACACACACACACACACACACACAGACACACAAAGGTTAGGGTTCAACAGTTAAGTACCAGGCAGTGCTGTCCTCTCACTGTCCACGGCCGTCTTTCATATACACACGCAAATACAAACGCACACTAACCAAACAGTGCTTGTCTTATTCTGACAATGAGAAGAGACTCTTTATCCGTAGTAGCGATGGTCACACAGACACACACGTAACACACATCAAAGTCAACCTAGCTTTGAAGAAGAGACACAGAATCTGGATTAGAAAAAAACTGAAATGAACCCCAAAGGTGAATGTCTTTGTTGGAACTGCTCAACACACAGTCAGCAGGAAGAAAGAGAAAAACTATTATTAAAAATAAATACACTGAAAATGAGCAGAAAACAGCAGGGTATATCAAGCATAGGGGACTGATATTTATTAATGCATGCAATTTGGTCCGGTCACAAAATGTTGAGGAGTCATTTCTCCTCTTCTGTGGACCCACAGCCGTACCTCCGGTCGAGCTCATCCATAATAGCTTTACGGGCTGAACTGTTTTTAAAAGACATCACCATGAAAGGTCTGGTCTTTCTCCGGACACAAGGGTTTCTCGCCTGCTCATAGTCAGTCTGTGCTTTAGCAGGGGGAGCTCTAATGGGCTTGACAACGGGAGAGAATAAGTGCAACAGATCATCATTCTCGCTCGTCCGTGGTTGGTCTTTTGCTTCTGTCCCCTTGTTCAACGTTTTCAGTTCATAATGGATCTGTTTCAGCCTGCTAGCATCTCCGCGGCTTCTTGCAGCGATCTGTTCAGTCTTTAATTGGAATTTCCTCTCGTCAATATCCAGTGGTACAGCTCGGAATCTGTTCTTTTGGGCCACAAGTAAGTTCAACTCTTTCGGAGTTAAAGTGTGATCCAGGGCTTCTTTGAGGGATTTCGCCTTTCTGGCAATTTCGTTAAGAGTTGGGACTTGCATCCCAGCAACCGACATCGCCAGTTCCCAGAACATAAATTCACCAATTGTGAATTCCTTGTCGGACGCAGACTTGAGAGTCACAATTTGGTCTATACCAGCGTGTCTGAGTTGAAATCCCAGGTTTGTCCGTTTGGATTTAAGCTGGTAGACCTGATCCGTCTCCATCACAGACACAATTTCTGTAATACAGTGACCTGGCTCCCCGCTGCCGTCCTCCATTGATACCCTGAGGAAGCAGCCAGTCACTGTGGTGGCAAAGAAGGGCATGTGGCACCATTGCTCCAGCCTCGCACTGGATAAGCAGATCTTCTTGAGCTCTTCAGGAGTGAGAACAGGCTGAGGCACTACTCCACATGCTTCCTTCTCCACAGGCACTTGGACTGGCTTAATCTGTCTTTTCCTCTCGGTGCCATCAGATTTCCCTGACGCTGCAGAAGCAGTACTGGCAACAACGAACGTCGTTTGCACCGGTGACATAGATACTTTGGCTTCATTAAGGGCCTGAAAAGGGGAAAATTTCATGATTTTCATGAGTTCATGATTAAAACTCCAGTCCCACCTTAACACAACATCTACACATACTTTATTCTAAAGATAGGTCTCCTTGATAGAGTCACATGCAATCACATCTAAAATTGTGCTTTGTTTGTGTTATGTGTGGCTGTAGCAAATACCCATGGTTCTGTCACTTTGCAGCATACCTTGTTAAATAAAACGAGCAAACTTAAATTAAACTCAACATAAAGTCCCAGCACTACCTGCTGGTGTCTGGCTTTGCAGCCCAGTGTCTCTATCTCTGTGTCTCTCAGTGTCTCTATCTCTGTTCGTCTCAGTCCTTGTGTTTCTCCTCTCAGCTGACAGCCTAGAGGTGGAGGTGCTCTCCCAGCCACATCCACTGCGGATCAACATTGGACTCGAGTGATACAAGAAACTAAACGGAGTGTAAACTGTGCGACTATCTGAAGTGGGTTGGCCTGGAAATCCACTTGTTTACAAGTTGAGGGGTTAAATATTCACCGCTGACCCCGAAAACTAATTTGCCGGTGTCGTCGTTTTTTTTAAAACACGTTAGCTTTAAAAAATACATTTTATTTCAAGTTCCCAAAATGAACAATTGTATCCAAGAAACACAAATGCAATCACAAAATCACAATGTCCTGTTTGAATTTTTGTTTGATCAAATCTCAGATTCCGTGAAATTTAAGGAATTCACATTATTTATATTTCATTTGCAGAAGTACAGTATACCTTAATATGTCTCACTGGATATCAAAAGTACCAATTTTGATGCAATAGCTCAACAAAATCTATGAAAATGTATTCGAGCTTTAGACCAAACATAAATAAATTACGGTGGAAAAGACAGTAAAAGTTCAACGATCTTACCTTCCTTGGATTTCCGTCCATCGCGAGGTTGGTGCAAAGTCTTGAAAAATTCAAGGCAGCGAGTGAGAATTTTGTTTGAGACATATCTATATCTAAATCTATGTCTATATAGACATAATATATAGATTATAATACGTCTATATAGAGTCATATAAAAGGCACTCTGACTTTAATCAAAAGGACTTTTAAATAAAAAGATCAAGGATTACAGGGTCCTTTTATGTGACCATAAATGGTGAAACACTAATAATTCCTATATATGATTTAAGCAAAAGTAACTGTATGATATTTTCTTTTAATAATTTAACTAACTCCACTCAAATATTTCAATTATTATAAATATTAGTAACTTTATTTATAATTTAGATGATTTTATTGATTTTAGAGCAGGAAATCAGCAATTTAGAAGTTTTAATCTACTTTATAACATTTCATGTGTTATATTCAAATAACAGACGCTACCTGGCAACTAGGACATCTATACTCTAAAATAAGCAAAGCTAAGTGGCAGATTTAAAAGCGTAAAGGTATTCTAATATAATTCTCAATATGATGTAATTTAAAAAAGCTAATTTTGTCCTCTGAATGTCAAATAAATCCTATAAATTGTCTTTTATCATAAAGTACACTTTGTTACTCAAAATCACACAGATTTCAATATCAAATGTAAATAAATGCACTTTTCCAAACATTTAACACACAAACGAACATCCACAGACACAGACACACACTAAGATGGTCTTTTTTCATGTGGCTTTAAAAACATGACCTCTCAAACGTGTAATAACCCCCCCACACTCCTAAGAACAGGAAATTACATTTTACAACAGGACTGTGGATAATGACAAAATGCTTTATATTCCTTTTCCAAAAACGCAACAATATTTACCACCTGCTTCGTCCTTTACACTCAATGACACCGATGTTGCGATTCACAATTTGCATGGTTGTTTGGTCAGCTGCACGTCTTTTTTTATCTTGCATTTACAGATTCTGTGCTCTTACTGCATGTTTTAGCCGCACTAGTGAACTTCCGGCTGCTAAATTTTAGTACGAGCAGTAATTGGAAGAAACAGTCTCAAGCTAAAAGGTTTAGTGTATTTTATTACCCTTGTAACCACATCTCAAGGCCATACTTCAGTATACATGCCAGCTGCCACTTGGACAATGTGGCTCTGTGTTGCTGCAAACAGTGGTCTGCAGCACATGCACATGCTGGTGAGGGTCCTCTGCATGTTTCGGCAAGAAATCCCAAAAAATCTTGAGGCTATAATCCCATGCAAGTATTTGCAAATACCTCGTGTTGAGGAAGGTTTAACATTATTTGATAATAGCTTTGTATTATAGTGGGTTGTTTTTCTAATACCCCCTTGGGCAATTTCAGCTGTCTTGATACACCTAACGCCATCTGTGTGAGATTTCCAAGTGGTAAAACGTAAAGAGAATGTTTAAGTATATTTATTTTTGTCCCACAAACAAGCGTCATGGTACAATTTGAAACAAGGTAAAAACAGAGCCAAAAAAAACCCATTTCCAATGAGAGCATGTATTTATCTTTAACCTTTGGTCTTCTTTAATCACACTCCATGCTTGTACTGTTCAGAACCAGCCCGCCATGTTACATTTTACCTTCTCTTCTCCCTGCATGGAGAGAGAGATATCACAAATTTTCATTGTTGCCTCCAATTTGGAGTGTTACCAGAATAAAATTAATTTGGTCTGATTAGCCTCATGAGGTTCAATCTGTAGGGACACATGGAAATAGTTAGAAGAGACAAAGCACCTGAATCAGACGCAGCCCTGATATGCTCCCCGATAGGATATTTCAAACACACAGTCAGGGAAAGCAAGTAGTACCAAAAACAATGCATTTTAATATTAATAGAAACAGTGCAAGGGAACAGAAACATTGTCAAATGCAAATGTGCAAAAAGAAATGTGTGAGGTAAAACGAGTGAGACTGACACACTGGACTCTTTAGTGACACTACCTGGTAGAAGAGTGCACTGCATGGTGATTCGACACTGGCCTCCATTTATCTCCCTGGGTTTTCTGAGCCATTTATAATCTCATACATAACTTGTATGAGCCTTCATCACCACTGAAGCCATAAACACCTAAAATACTGTCTACAAACCACTAATAAAGCCATATTCAAACGTTCATGTTCATAAAGCAAGACATCAACACCAAGGCATGGCTCAGGATAAACACTGAAAATGTGGCAATTGATTTTTATTGGTTTCATATAGATATCGATTATTTGTCAATACAAGCAATGTGAAAAGCTTTGGACTTAAATTCAGGTTTAACCCTGAAGTCCCACAGACCTTTATATGTCTGCATGCTCTCTCTCTCTCTCTAAGAGAGCGGCCGATCGCTGCCTGCAGTGTCACTGAATAGGGAAATGACAGGTTTACTGTTGCAACACGAGAGTGTTTAAAGCGCACCCCCCGACACCCACACCCTCATACCTAGGAACATACATAACCATACAGGCACTGAGTTACAGGCTTGCTGGTCGTTATTTAACAGAGTTGACTTATAGTTGTCAAATGTGCCACAGGTGAGGAAAGAACATATGTCCTTATTTTTAAGGGTGAATGTAAACCTCACTTTACTGTATCGAGCCACAGTAGGAAGCTGTTTGATTAGTGAGTGAAGCAGAGGTAGAATATCATTAAATTAAAGAATGGCAAAACAAATTAATCAGTATTCACAACAGCAGACTGGTTGATTTGATTATTTTAATCGGTATATTAGTATTTCCTGATTTTGTTTTTAAAGGATAAAGAAAAACTGGATATATTATCCCCTTGTTCTCCAAAGGTTTAGAGGTGAATTTGTCTCCCACGTGACATGAATTTAATGACAGATATCCCTGCATGTACTTGGCAGAACTTAAAGGGCACCAGAGAGGAACATGGAAACACACGTAGTAGCCTGTGAGCCACGTATTAGAGACACTGTGGTATACAAATTCAGATTTTTACAGATATTTCCTCAGACACAATGCAGAAAATAGAATAATAACGTTTAACTTCAGCTTGCTCAGACTAAAAGAAGGAAATAGTGATGAATAAGGAGAAAGAGAGAGAGAGAGAGAGAGAGAGAGAGAGAGAGAGACCTCTTGAACTACCTGAGCTGAGGTTCAACAAGTTCCTAAGCCTTTTGTAACTTGTTAGTTAACCAGGTAAACCCAGGTCACCGTTTGACCTTTAACATATCGGAGAATGTTTCCATTCACACACTCACACACTCACACACTCACACACACACTCACACACACACACACACACACACACACACACACACACACAATAATTTTTTTAATTTGAAAACATTTGTCCATCTTTTTCCACCACCATAGAAAAAAACCTGTGCTGCGTTTCTCATGGGAATGAGCAGGTAATTAAATCCTTAACGTAAACAGAAATGCCAAAGTTGGGTAGGCTGTCGTGTTGGCAGGACTTCAATCACCTATTCACTGCACAATATCTTACCCTATGTACATTTTATTTGATATTCAATCCCTAAAAACTATTTAAGCACTGTGCTTTTTTTTAGAGAAAATCCATCATTGAATACTGCAGGAGATGAAAAACTACGAAAGAAAAGCGATAAAACTAGATCCAAGTGCAACAGAACAGGTCAAGAAACCTCCCATAAGCAGGTTGACCTGTTTTTCAGCGCTTGGATAAACCATGACCTGGATGACTGAGAATCTCCACACACACCAGCTCGGTGCCTTGGTCATGACAAAAGATCAAGAGGTTAAAATGTCACTTTAGTCTCTTTTCTGAGAGCCGTCAAACTCAATGAGTGACAGCTTGTGTTGCCAGAATCTCTCAGCTTATGAATTCCAACTGTTTGACCTGACAGTCAACACCAACTCTTCCTGGAACATATAAGTACTGTTGCTGTGAACAGCCTTTAAGAAACTTCAACAGACTCCCCTTGCTTTGTATAACATCTAGATTTCAGGCCTCAGAGCAACCCTGGAAAAAGCTCCATAAGCTGATAGCTCGTTCCTGAGTCAGCCATAGAGAGGCATTTGTACCTGGGGGTGTATTTGAGCAGACAAATTTGCATACTAAAAGAAATGTTTCATTTTAAGAAATGTGCAGCTCTCGACAGTCTGGGTATCTGTCAGACCTGGAGCCCCCCTGTAACTCTAAAGCTTTGATTATCATTGGAAAAAAATTGCGCAATTCTTATTCAGCCGTCCAAAGTTAACAAAATCTGAATCTGTTTTCTGTACAGCTTAGACAGGAGACTGTAAATAAAGATGGACGACATGAGGGCACCCGAAAAGTGAAGCCAAAACGTTTTGATTGCCCCCTGGTGGCTGGCTGCACCACAGGTCATGCACCCTGCTTCCTCCATTTTAGTGGGTGGGACATGGACAAAACTAAAAAGTCAGAGTACACATCAAATAATTTTTTCTTGGAGATGGTTTCTGTAATTTTGGGTTGCCCTTACATCCATTGATGTTTGTTCAAGTGTTCTGAAAAATGATTATCTGATGCAGACTGAGACTGATTGGTCGACCATATGTATCTATGGGACCTCGCTACCACGTCTCCATCTCCTGATTGCTGCTGTTCAGACTCCGGCTCCATAAGGCTCAAGATGACAGTGTCCGTTTCTGCGATATATTGTCTTAATTCCTGGATTGCAGCAGGAAGTGGAGACATGTCATCCATCTTTAGATGATATAAGATTTGAATGTGTCAAGTTTTGGGCTCAGCTTAGTCAACCTGTCGCTGGCTGTGGCCTTATATCAAAGTCCTAGCAAAATCTTCTTTACAAATGTCAGACTTTTTTTTGTTCCTCAACGTGCGCTTGGGTCGAAATTTGCTCACATGACATCAGAGTTTCTCCTACATGACCTGAGATGAATGTGGATCTATCACTCTGCAGCTCATGCGTTGCAGCTGTCGCCCCAGGGTGTTCTTCTATGTCCCTCTTCCTCTTCCTCCTCTTCTGCTACCCCTGGAACTTTAGGGGCTAAGGTGTGTTGTGGTGCGCGCAGGCTAGCGTTCGGTTAAAGTCAGCCTAGGTAAAGGTCAGAGCAGAGCAACGCCTCACAGAGAGGGGAGAATAAATCTCTCAGTCTGACAGCGTAATATTTGGGGACAGTTTAACAGCTTGCTGAAAGAGGCGGTGAAGGTGTGTCGAGGTGTGTGTGTGTGTTTGTAAAAGAATGCCGAGGGTCTACTCATGCTGTCAGTTGAATAAACTTTGTGCCAAGTTAACTTCACACGCATGCACATCTTTCTTTCTAGGAATTTGTTTTGTACTGTCAGGCACTTCCGATGAATCCGCTCAATTCAATGAATAACACAAGTATTCATTCAACATGTTCAAAAGCCGAGGAGCAATGAAGACAATTGAAGTCATATATCAAATGTGACTAGCTGTCACAGTCATAGACTTAGGGCACCTGTGCAGCCAGGTATGATTGTCACATGTGAAGTTGCAAAATATCCCGAGAATCAGGCCAAATGTATCACAAGGCATGATACTTCTACTTCAGAGCTTGTAAAAGGAAAGCAAGTTGATGAAATATTACCTGAACAGTGGACGACAAAAATGATGATGGTTTTTACGGAGACTATGCTGATCCCAAAAAATAGAGCAACACAACCATGAACACATGTGGATAAAATACACACTATGCAATATCTCAACAGTTTTATTTATAGTGTATGTGTAACTGCTGGAGGTTATAGCGTTGTGTGAGGGCCAGATTTCAATTCATGAAAAGGGGCAGACCATGAATATCTTTGTAGGCCATCGCTAGATAAGATGAACCTTTAATGATCTCCCATAGAGGTAATTCAAAAATGACACAGTAGCACAAAACAGAGGATTGATGAAACATGAATAAAAATCTAGAATAAATAAGATAAAAATAGAAATACCATATACAAAATTAAGTTCTGTAAAAAGATAAAAGTTGACTATGACTATGGAGGCCTAAATGTGTCCTGTCCTCAGATTTCGTGTAATTCAAACATTAAATATTACAAAAGTTTATTAAATCCTGTTACACATTTTACTGCTGTGTAAGTGGCGTTGTACATTTTAATGCGTACAGCGGCGTCTTTGTAATCTGTCTCAAAGCGTTTGGATAAGTCCTCACATGTTGTCATGTTGTGGCAACCTCAAGTATCGTTGAACCGCCTTAAGCAACATTCAGGATAAACATGTGAAGGAGCATCAGCCCACACACACACTGACATATACATGCACACACATGCACACATCTGCCTCAGGAATCAGGAGCTAAATTGAATGCAGCGCTCTGTACTGCATTGCTACACACAGGCTCATTCATGTCCTACTGCAGTATTCAACTCCTGGTCGTCATATGAAGACCCGAAGCAGCAAGACCGTGACCCAGTTTGTGTCACCCAGCGCCGGCCACCTCTCAATGAACGCTGGTGTCTGTGAGGATCATACTACATGTTAATCTATCGCAAGATTGTTTGCTGATTGTGTAGCGGCAATACTGAGCCAATCACCCTGTTATTATCAGTGGAAGCTTACATAGCAGCTTCATTTGATAAGATATGGCAACGACTGTGTATATTAGGCAGTGACAGCACAGCACATGGGTCATTGGGGAGAGGTTTTTAATTGCATTTTCACAAAAAGAATATTTGCAAGAATACGTGGAGGAAGTGTGAAGTGTTTCTTAATGAGCAACAATACAGAGTTTTGCTAAATAAATGCTGCAAAAGGAGCTAATGTGTGACCTGCTGCTGATGTGATAGTTTCTGATATTTCACAGTTGAAATTTATGCAAACAGTTTTATTATTCATCCAAAGTTGGGTCACTGAGATAATGTTCTAAGAATGCTCTAATCAGTGGATCCCTCTTTTGTTTGTGTTCATCTGAGGGGCTGTGCCATTAAAAGGTTTGGACCCCTGCTGTCAAATACAAACAGGAAGACCCTTGGAGAAAACTTGAACAAATTGTGTGCATAAGATAATGGGACACACAGCAGCTCTGGAGAGAATATACACTCTCTCTCTCTGTCTTTACAACTGATTATCCTGTTTTTATTACCCTTGCCTGAGGTGCTACAGCTCGATATCAGGTAGAAGTCAAATAGAGTCAAATCCTGATGTGCAGTCTTTGAAAGGAACAAACTCAGCTGTTATGAAAAACGTTCTGACAATCACAGGAAGACAAAGAACAGCATTCGAGGAAAGCATATTTACCCTGGTACTCTATTTGAGTACTATTTTTCCTGCAGTATTCAATGATGAATTTTCTACAAAAAAGCAAAGCGTTTAATTGTTTTCAGGGATTGAATATAAAATTAAATTAACATAGTGAAAGATATTGTGCAATAAATAGGTGATTGAAGTCCTGCCAACACGACAATGTGCCAAACTTTAGCAGTTATATTAACATTAAGGATTGGATTACCTGCTCATTCCAATGC
Source organism: Pleuronectes platessa (assembly GCF_947347685.1). Lineage (NCBI taxonomy): Eukaryota > Metazoa > Chordata > Actinopteri > Pleuronectiformes > Pleuronectidae > Pleuronectes > Pleuronectes platessa. The sequence continues at coordinate 12,574,740 of NC_070647.1, forward strand.
AAAACTAAGCACTGGAAGTAGATGGACAAATTCTTGTGTGTGGGTGTGTGTCATTGTGTGCTGCTTTTGATACACATTTCAAGGAAAACCATTGTGCTTTCTACTCTACTACATATATTTGACAGCCTTTCTTAAAAGTTACTTTTACATTTTTGGATTTTACATACTGGATGATTTAACATGCTTTAAAAACCTATTGTTAGAGATTAACCCAGTAGTTTCTAACATTGGCTTCTGACGCCTTACAAGAATCACAGTGTGGGACACTTCTAACTTGTCTATGAGTTGGTAAAACCTCCAGCCACTAGTCATCTTTTTCCCTTAACTTCTAACATGGTTTGTGTCAAATTATTGTTCAAATATGAGAACACATTTGTATCAGAACTTTATTTATTTTTCTTTCCACTCTCTTTTACCATCCCACAACCCCTCACATTTCACTGGTGTCACTGTAAATAAACATGTAGTTCAAACTAGCGCCACCTGCAGCAGCTCCAACAGCAACATGCTGCTGACACACTGATGCCTCAGTATCAGTGTATCATCTAATTATGTTATTCATAATAATATGTCAGAGGAAAGTCTCATGTATTTTACTGTAATACTACAATTTGCTGCTAATACTTATGGTACTTTTACTTAGGCATGGTTTTTCAAGCAGGATCTGAGTACTTCTACCAGCTCAAGTGAAGGCCACACACAGAGACACTTATCACATCCGGTTTTCCCTGTCAAAATAAAACATTTTAAATAACTATATAGCAATATAGTTCAGTCGAGTTGAGTTGACACTATATTAATTCAGTGAAGAAAGTAGGGCGTTAGATTAAGTCTCTTGGTGGTAACTTGTATTTAAGTACATCTAGCCATAATTCGACAACTGCTACTAGTAGATTAAATGAATGCATATAAATGTAATATTTCCAACATTTGGTTTCATGAAGGGTCTGGTGTATTGAGGAATATTTGGCAATTAGAGGAAATCTATAGCATATGCTTAGGGAACTATTCAACTGATTATTTGACAACCAGATTGTTATAGTCAATGTTTGCAGTTTCTTGTATCAGTACTGAATTTCATATAAAAATTTGTGTTAAACAAATACCATGGCATGTGCTTTTACTTTTAACTGTATGAAAACTCTCAAGTAAATTTAATATATATATATTTATTTATATGCTGTGCTTCAGCCTAAGAGCATTAGACACATATGGGCCACAGCTGGATCCCCAACATTAAGAGCATGTGTATGAATACGAGCTGTAGCACATGTCAAATGTGTTATTTATCTTACAATAGCCTTTTATATTGTACTGTTATAAGTGGGGTTAATACCAGTCTTTTCACTATCATACACGTTGCTGGTGGTCTTTATCTTTAGTCTGGAAGAACGTCTCTACTTCCGGTATCGTCCGGGCTCACGACCGCTGCCTTGCCGCGGCTCCTCGGTGAGAAAGCCCCGTCGTCGCCCTGTCGAGTCATCGCTGGAGAAGAGCCCGGAGCGGATGGAGCGGACGGAGCGGACGAGCCGCCGTCTGATGGCTTGAAAACGGGGGGAATAAGTGTGGATCACGTCGGATTATTCGCGCTCTCACCCACACACACACACTCGCACACGCACGAGCCCAGGACGGTGGCAGCCGCTGGTCTGGATGTAGATGCGCGTGAAGACATGAGCGGAGTGTGAGTCAGGCTGTTGCCGCTCGGTTGCGGCTGCGGACCCGGGCACCGACAGCACGGAGGCAGCCTGAAAGAGCGAACTTGGCTCCTCTCTCTTCCCGGTGGGAGGTGTCTGCTAGCCCGCTGTGCCGCGTCGCGCTCGCAGCCTCCCCGCCCGGACCTTCTAATGAGGATACGGACATAACTGAGGGGGGACATTTTTTCTGTAAATATCGTCTTTTCTCTGTCTTCTTTAAAGCAACCAACTGTGGCTTTAATGTGACGCACTAACAGACATTAGCTCTGTGTCGGAGCGGACCCCCCCTGCGGAGGACTTCAGGGCTTCTTCATCAAGTTTCCTCCCGCAACAAGCTCCACACCGATGTAAGAATTACATTTTTATCTCCATTTGTCAGGACTCTTCTTCGGTAGAGGCTGTGTCTGTTGTCTTGTTTTGCCTGGAGGTGAAGTGAGCTGCACAGCCCGGGTCTCTTGAGTTTCCAACAGGCAGCAGGGACCCCCCCCCCCCCAGAAACTACCTGTACACTTATGTTTCTTCTGTCTCTTTACTTGTTGGTTCCCCCCTGTGCTGTTTTTTTAAATACAATATTTCAATTCTCCAGGGTTTAAAGGAGCCAGGTTAAAAAACATTTGATTAATTTCTAATTAAAAATGTGACACTCATTTGTGTTGTATTTTAATAGCCAGTCAGCTGCTTCTTTTTTAAAACAACATTAAACTTTTGCTATTTAGCCTTAATTTAGCCTTGGTTTAGCTTTAATTTAGCTTTTAGCTCGAATATACATGTTAGTTCTATTAGGCAGGAATCATAGCATACGATTCAAACTTAAACATTTTATTTTTTTCGAGTACTTTACATTATGTTAAGGTTGTATAAATGATTAAACAACCTATTTATCAATTTTATTTTTGATTTTTAGCGATATAGCTCGTTTATGCTAGCAAGGCTAATTTAAGGTTAACTGATAAGTCATCAATGACACCTGTTACTAAAGTAATACTTACCTGTAACAGCAAAATAAGCTTTTATTTGGCTTTAAAATCACAGTCTGTTGTTAATATAGACTATTAAAAATAGAAAAGTATCTAATATGCATTTTCTTTTTTGTGATTGCCTTTACATGAATCCAGTAGAGGCAAGGTTTTTAAACTAACAGTACCCTGTAGCTGTTGTGAAGTCACTGTGAAAACATCTCTTCATGGCTCATTTCTTAAATAAGCTACATGTCATTATCGCAGCCGCAGAGAGACCGATGTTTTTTTTAGCAGCATTAAGTTTAAATTATCTCTCAGTGGGATTCTGAGGTTGAGTTTAACCTCAAATTATAAACAGTCTGATGATGGGACTGCACGTCTCGGGTCTTATTCACGTTCAGGCACTGGGGTCACACAGCTGTCCAGGGAAATGTTGAGATCTGAAGGGATTTTCTTTGTGATATTACATGAAACACAACCTGTGTACCACTTCAGAGACTTCCACTGTCGGCCATCATCAGTCTTGTCTCTTCAGTTGGTGCCGTTGTGTAATGCATTACCTCATTGATCACTGTAGGTCCTTTCGTCACTGTGTACACCTGGACTGGAAGCTGAGACATCTGGTTGAGTGAAAAGACTTCTTTAAAAAAAACCTGCAGGGCAGCCAGGTGCCGTCACATGCAAAAACAGGTCCAGGCTCCATAATCTGAGAGGTTATTTCAGACCTGATTTAATAAATATTCATAAAATATCAATGCATACATGATAAAATGGCACAGGAAGCTGCAGAGGTGAGACTTTCTTTTGAAAAGATCTTAATTACATACTTCTTGTTGGCCCTTAGGCACATATACCTAGTGTGACCTCTTCAGTACTAATCCTTCACCCACTTCTCTTGTTTGAGACAATAAACTGTATCCTGTGGGGTCACATCAATCTCTGGTGTTGTGAATAGTCAATATAAAGAAAGCATAAGGCACAAATCTTACTCGGTGAAAGTTTAAAGTGTTGTCTTAAAACAGCAAGTTTCATATTCGATGCAAAAACAACTTCAGAGAACAAGTTGGATTATTTGTATCCACGGTTGTTGTTATATGAAGTGGTCACAACTGGGTTGAGTGGAGGGAGAGTGGTTTAGGATTTCAGTTTATTAACTCAGTTGCTAAGTGCAATTTTAATTCATATTAAACCAATTTCATTAAAGATAATCTATAGACAACTAAAGAAAAATGCGTTCCAGGTTCTTTTTTTAGATCAGTGTTGATGAAACTTATGAGCTTGTTTTGAACATGAATGATTCCTAACATCATACAATAAAGCTGCACTTGCTGCTCCTCTGTGCTACCACAATTACACAGGAGTTATCCATAGGATCTAATGTCACGCAAACTGCTAATTCAGCAATGCATATTTCTTGTCTCCTTTTAAGTTTTCTGTAATCTAATATGTTATATACACGTTACACTGTCCTTAGATCTGCATTTGGTTTCTGTGCAGTGGTTCTATCTCTGTCGCTCCCCACCTCTTTCCTGTTGAGCTGCTGAATTGCCATGGAGTAGCCTAACCTTGGGTCAGCCAGGCTGTTGTGACTTTGGGCTAAATTTGGAACGTGGAGCAATTAGGCGCACACTCTTCTGCTCCACTCCACTGCGTTAACTACACTGGGGCGATTAGTGGGGGAAACACTGAGGTGGGATGTGGATCTCCATGTTGTCACTGAGCTTGAGTCTTAGATGTAAGATCATACCAGGCTCAACACCAGTCAAACGTTCACCGACTTGTGAGCCAAAAGTTGGTCTGTATCTGGAATCGTGAATTAATTAATCAAAGTTCAAATGTATTGTATGATGTAAGAAACACAGCTTTGTCATTTAGTGTTTTATAAATTTTTTACCACCCAAATTATTTTGAAATGAACATTGAAATGAAGAATCTGGTCAGAGAGAGGGAGAGATTATTTACCTGTAACACAACTTATGGCAGAGCTTGGCTTGTGTTCGTTCCCACCCTGCTTCTGTCACTCAAATCACTGGTCATGAGCCAGATGGTGGTAAAATATCATAGGATATGACAAGCTTGTATTTTATACTAGACACTTTGGCAGGCAACCAAGTATTATTTATGAGTCACATAAAGTTGATTGGGTCAGTGATGTTGTCAAGTGAGGGGTGAATTTTGTGATTTATGCTCTGATGCATTAAGAGTATATAGTTTAATCTTTCTGCTCTTTTTTTTTTCTCTCTTTTTATTTAACAGCAAAAAGAACAGCTAGAGATCCAAGCTGTGCCAGGCCAGGCCAGGCCAGGCTAGGCCAGGCTAGCATTCTGTCTGGCTTCACCAGCTTCCTGCTCTCGGTGAGTGGAGGAGGCTTCAGCCAGCTCAGCCAAGTCAAGCTGTAAAAGATTGGATTCCAACCATATTTCATCTTAGCCTTCAGGAGGCCACACTGGTCTGTGAGATCTCCATTTCTTCCATGTCATGTTGGTTGCTCTCTGGATATTGGCATCAGAATGGATTCAGGTGTTAATTTGACAGGTGTCACATCATTGCAGTGCTTGCACTCTCCCTCCTTGGACTGCCTCTCGTCCCCTCCCTCCCCAATCTTCAAGAGAAAGCCCCTCAGCCCCCCCTGGGGCTTCCCTGAGCCCTGTACAGACGGGCCTAACAGGAACTGTCAGTTGTCTTGTTGAAACAAGTTGACGCTGCAAAGGGGAAGTAGAGTTAATAAATTCTTGATAAAAAAATCTACAGACCACAACAAGGATAACTGTCGTCGAATGATTTATTTTTTGTAACCTCTCCACTTTTCTTCTACTTGGATCAGAGGTTTTCACTTCAAGAAGGAGCTTACTGATCAAGATTTGCACCCAAAACCAGTTTACAAATAGGTTAATGTGAATACTAATTGAAAAAAAAAAATCCTTATTTATACACAAAGATTTTTTCTATATTTGTTTGGGTCTAAGCATCAGGCGGAATGTCTGAAAGCAATAGCAGCAGTAAAGCGGTGATATTCATTGCCCCAGCCTCCCCTCCTCCCTCTTCCTCCGCCTGTCCATCCCCACAGACCCCTCAAAAGAATGTGAACGGCTCTTCCAGTTCAGACTCGCATGTGGTGGAGAAGCTCGGTGTTGTCCCGGAGGTCCGACGCCGGCGCCACACCATGGATAGGGACTCTAAAACAGCTGAGCACCGCTTCTTCCGTCGCAGCGTCATCTGTGACTCCAACGCCACAGCTTTAGACCTGCCCAGCAAAGCAGCTGTGATCCTCACCTCACCTCCAGACTGTGAAGGGTGTCCCATCTTCCTCACTCCACAATCCTTAGGGTCTGGACCTGGGGTGCAAGATGACGAGGTTGAGAGAGGTTCCTATTTGCAAATCAATACCCGTCATCCTTGTCTTGGGGTTAGTGGGGCTGTTGAAGAAGGGCATGTAGAAATCGCTGAGAAAGATCTAACAGAAGGCAGTGTCACGGTTCCAGTTCCCACCATTAGCAGTGTGGAACATACAGATGGGGCAGAGACAGTGTCCAGCCCGACAGTATTGGATGTTACAGACAACACAGCAGTCAAACAGCCTGATGTAACATTAACTCCCAGAGGGACCGAGAACACACAACAGGTGGCAAAAGATGAAAAAGTGATCGAACATGTAGAAGAAAGCAGCGTTAGTAGTCGAGCCGGAGAGAAGGAGAGAGTGACGGAGGAGGAGAGGGGTCTAGCAAAAGCACGAGCAGAGCTGAGAGAAGCCGAGAAACGAGTGCAGGATGATATAGAGGAGGTAGAGACTAAAGCTGTGGGGACTTCATCGGATGGACGCTTCCTGAAATTTGACATCGAGATTGGAAGAGGCTCTTTTAAGACAGTCTACAAAGGACTGGATACGGAGACGACGGTGGAAGTGGCGTGGTGTGAACTCCAGGTAAGACTCGTACAACTGTCACCTCTGTGCTGTTGTTTTCCTGTTTATGTAGCTATGTCTTTTATATCATCTTTCGTTCCTTCCTGAGGTGTTTAAGTTTAATCCAGGTTTTATGGCCACTAATATTGACTTCTTGCAAATCCAACTGCTTTCCTGTATAAAGGTTCACAAAATGAAATCACAACAAGATTGATAGTGCAATGCTGTTGCAGATTACATTCTTGGTTAAATTGCATATGGGGCTTTGTCATTTAAAATGCCCCCAAAGTAGATTTCTCAAAGATGCTCCAACTGTTGTTTTTCCCCCATGGATGATGGCTTCACTCTCTAGGTCAGTCATGATAGAGATGAGTCTTCATGGTCTAGTTTGTTGCAAGATTAATGCTCAGGAGGCTTCATTGTTTGAAAATACATGGTTGTTAAAATTCTACTGCATATACCTTGGGCCATATTTATATTTCCATAATGTTGAAACAGCTGTGAGATGCAGGGTGAGAGGGTTTTTCTATCAGTGGTTACTTACGAGCATAACCAACAGAAAAATCAAACAAACTGAGGAGGTATGGTGCAGCCCATGCCCCTCTTTTCTTCTTACTCATGGTTTTGTTTGTTCATTACTACATCCTTTCAGTTACCCCACTTTGATTTATGCATGTGAACGGATGCTGCAGTGAATCATATTACCACTAACGCACGTTGCACAAATGAGTATCGAATGAGGCAGAGGATGCTGAACAATCAAAGCCTGAATGCTTCAGTTTTAATTTCTGATGACTGTGGCGGTCTGACGTGCTGGAAATCCAGCCTCATAAATCTTAGATTTGTAGAATGTGGATGATTAGATCTCAAGGTTATGACTAGAAACATATTGGTCAAAAATCCCCTTGACTTTCTGTGAAATTCTATTGTACTGACAGTAAGTGAAACTTTTGACTTTTTCACCTACATCTACAGGACAGATAAGGTCCCAATTGCTCGTGTATTGTTTCTCTATGGCTTGAACAAGATTGGGAGCTGCCCAGCGCGCCCTATCAGCTTTTATTCCTTGGCCTGTAGATGCATTAAGGTTCAGAAAAAGGTGAAACATGAGACAGGATGGCACTCAACTCACCAAAGGATGCGGTTGCTACAATATGCTACATTGATGCAACTTCTGCACAGTGGGTCAAAGAGGTACAGAGAGTGTGAGCATGAGACGTGCAGAGGAGTGAAAAGCTGTAAGTTTGCTGGTGACAGAAAGTTGAGATTGTCTTTGCTGCTCGTCTTGTTGACAAGGAAGCACAGAGACAGTGGTGCGTCCTTTAGTTGCTGATGTAGAATAACAGTCTCAGGCAGTCATAAGACTCTCAGGGTGGTGAGCTGAGATTTTAGCGAAGGGAGAAAACAGTAACGTGGACTCACGTGGAACTGCTTGCCCTGATGAGATACTGAGCCAGAGGAAAAAAATCTGTAAATAGACTATTTAATGTGTTGTTAGGACATTTAAGGGACAGATGATGACATAATTGGCCACATGCTGGGAGTTAATTGTAATACATCAGAAATTGAGGAAAGAAATTACATTTTTTCCTTGTTTAGTAAAAGTCGTGGGTAACCCCAACTAGTCAAACACGGTGAGTTGTATGATCAAATGTTTTCCCTGCTAATCTGTGCTTGTGTATATATCTCAGTGTGCAAAGTATTTCCTGTGTGAATGTGGGTTGTGTTTCCTGTCATCTCCATCACACGTGCTCCTGTATTCATCCTAAAATCTGCTTTGCTTGATTCCCCGCGGCAGGGAGAGTTTCCTCTGTCCGGCACACATGACTCTTTCCCTCTTTATAAGCATGTAGAGACGAGTACTTTTCTATGGTATACAAACTTAATCCTTTCTGTGCATATGTCGGATAGAAAAGATAGCTGAGCGTCTTCTGACATGTGGCAGAATGCTGGGAGTAAAGTTACATACACACACACAGACACACAGACACACACCACAACCAATCACAATCACTCACTGGGTGGGCAGGGCAACTGGAGATCTGTGGGAGTCAGGATCATCTGGAACTTGTCTGAATGTGTGTTTGTAGTGTGTGTGTTTCCATCCCATTGTGCCATTTCAATATGTGTTTTTTTTAAGGTGTCTGTTAAAGATGGATAGATAGACCTCAAAATAAGGTTAACTTTTGTTTCATGAGGAATCTATAGATGTTTGGAACCAGAGCAGCAGGAGTTGGGGGAAAGAGATAGCGCAGATAGTTTGCTTAAGCTTTAGTGAAGGAAAAGATTGATGAATTGATGGAATGCGTGGAGAAAGACGAGTAAGGTCACCTGGTAGCTTATCTTAAGGTGCCTTGTCTGGTGGGCAGTTGATGGATGTTAAGGGAGAGGCTGACGCAGTTCTGGACTGTTCGAAAACAGACAAAGGGAAAGATTTTGGGTCAGTTTAATCTTGATACACTAATCTAGAAAAATGTTCAATGATAACAGCAGTTACATACAGTGTTTAACAGTATTATGTTATGTGAAAGGCTTAACTTGTCTTGAAAGTGAGTGGGGAAATTGCAGAGGGCCTAGTGTTAGCAAATCTTGTGCTTTTTGTAGTGTCAATAGCACAAAACCAAGCATTTTTTGAGTATTTCTGTCTTTGTAGCTCATGAAAGTGGTGAAATAATTCTGAGATGAAACCATCAGCTGTTCTGATCACAAACACAATCAGGATAACTCTAGAAACTGAGATAATATTAGTAGCACAAGCCAACTAAGGGGTAAAAATAAAGAATAGAGGGAAAAAGGAGAACCGTTGCCTTATGAGAGGGCAGAGGTGGAAGTTCAAAGTTCGGCCTGTTAAATCAGAGGTGATCATTAGGGGCCTTCCCCACATTCAACCACTTCTGGCAGAAGCAGTGAAGCTCAGAGCAACCTGGATAAAAGATTGAAGAAGTTGCAAAAATACAAAGATACATTGGCCAACAGGAGCATGGGGTTAGAGGAAGAGGGAGGTGAATGTTGGAGTTCAATGAGAGAACAGAGAAATGGGAAATGTGGAGGGACAAAAAAAATAGGGGGGAAAAGACAAAGTATAAAGGGGGAAGGATGAGGGAGAAGCGGGAGTGGAGCAGAGAAACTAAAGACAACAAAGAAGAGGGAACCCTGTGTGTGTGTCTTTTTGTGTGTGTGTCTGTGTGCGTGCGTGTGTGTGTGTGTGAGTGAGTGAGTGTGTGACCTTAGGCTCTCCGCTCTATTGGCAGCCAAAGACCTTGAAATTTCTCTCCCAACAGCAACACAAGGCAGATTAGCCCCCACCCCACAAACATATACAAGCCCACACACACTCTTGTGGGGCTCCCTCAATAAAGCTTATTCATCACTCCTATAAACTACTACTATAAATCAGTCTCTTACTATTAAAGACCTCAGACAGCTCTGTTGGCAATATTTTTTTTTTTGTTTAATTCATCTAAATTTATATGTGTATTTTATTTTAGAATCTCACTCTTGTTTTTTTTCCAGTAATTCATATCGCTGTAGTACCATTGGGTACACAAAATTAAATCTGTCAGATACATATGGCCCACTGCATCCTATACTAGCCTGAAATCTGTCCACGTGTTGGTGTAAGGAGGGATGGAGGGGAACAGATCCTGTTTGAGGCCCAAAATGAAAAGGGAGCAAAAGGGAGAACGAGCATATTAAGATGTTTGTCAGGATTGTTTATATCAGGCATTTACAAAGTGTTTATTTCCTAAAGGCACTCTTACTGAACAGTGAATTCTCTGTTGCACTTTAACGCTGCGTATTACACGGCTTTGCCTTAACAGACTAGTATTTGTATACGTTCTTATATGGTCTTGGAAAAAAATTAACTCTTTCCAAAAATAGCATGTGACGTATTACAGACTTCGGAAATTGTGAAGTTTTACATCCAAACATTTTGAATAGGAGATGATGTACATGAGTACACATGCATAAAAGAGAGAGAACTTTTTTTTTTGTTGCTGAAAGATAAATATCCCCAGATTACTGCAGGGCAGCAGAGCTGAGGTGAAACGGTGAGACTTTCAGAGGTTCAGATTTCCCTGACAAAACAGCAAACTGCAGCTGTGTCGAGCCTTAAGCAAAAGCAGGTTCTCTCTGCTGATTGATTCTGAAGTTGCTTTAAAGTACCCCCCAAAAATACACACACATAGTGAAAAACAGAATAGAAACCGTGTCTGCAAAACTTTCTTGTAAATGTTTTAAATGGGCTACTAATAAATTACTCTGTTCCTTTTTCGTTGACACAATTAGAGCTCTGTGACAAGACTAACTATATAACATGTGATGGGAAGATAGTTAAAACATTTTATCATATCCTAATATGCTTTATAATATATTTTGTTTTGTGGCAAATCACTCTGCATTGTATTTTTTTTGTCATTCAGACGGTACTTTGCATTTTGGGAGCAGACAAATGGACTCAGATGAGCTAAGAGGAATAACATGGAGCTCATAGCAACAAGATGCATCGTGAGCCTCTTTCACCACTTCTGCACGAATCATGTCAAACAGCACGAAGACACGAAATGAAATCCCAAGAGGATTTTGTCCACAGCTCACCATGTACCATTACCACGTTACCATTTAGATCTGCAGAGAACCAGTTTACGTGGCCGAGAATGGGTTTGATCTACAAGAAACGATATGTGTGAAAGTTTGGTCATATTGCGCATCCCGATAAGCAGATATGCTATTTTGTACATGTCTGTTTGTGTGTAGAGAGAATGTGGCTGTGTGCACACTGCAGATGACTTTGGGTATCGTTTTAACTTTTGGGTGAGCCTCCCCTCTGCAGATGAGCTCAGCTGTTTAATTACAAAGGACTTAAACTGGTAACGCTTATTTTTTTATTACTTTCAGAATGTTTCCTGTGTTTTCTGTCAGATGGTTTTGTGGACTAAGTAATTTAAGAGCCACATGAACAGAGATTTTGTAGCTGGATTTAGCTGCTTTCTCCTCTACAGTCGGGATGGAAAATCACCACCAGCTACCGTACAGTTCTGACTTGTAGGTCTGTGTGCATGTGTCATCAATCAGCATGATAACATCACTCATGAAGCTGTTCTTATTGTCTAATTAAACTAGGCGGGGGAAACTTGCGTCGCATCTCGGGAATCTTGCACCCACCATGGCCAAACGAGTTTATTTCCTGACACACACAACTGAAGAAAAGAGGAAGAGGAAGCGTATTCAAGAGAATTGTAAGAGCTTAGTGTCAAAGTAAGAGTTTTCTTACTTCCAACAGCCGACAGTTATACACACACATCATTCCTACGCACATGTGTGCATAAGCGCGGGACAGCAAGATGTGTAGCTCAGATATGCAAAGACCCTAAAGCTCAGCCAGTTGGATTTATGAATGATAAAACGGGAACGCCATAAGAGGAGGTCGCTCCGTGTTCGCCTCTGGTGTAGGATAACCTGAAGATGACGGAGGATAAGAGAGAGAGTGCACAGAGGAAATCGCTTTAACATTCATTTTATTCTCACTATTGCTCTGTCTTCCGCTTGCGTTGTCTTTTTCCCCCTTCTCAATCTCTTTGTCATATGTCGGTAAGGGAAGGGAAACAGAGAAGCTAAGACTTCCTCATATGCAGACCCAAGGTTTGTGTGTGTGGGTACAGAACTTCCTCTCATGATGAAGAGCTAGGTCAGGCCACCCTATCTTTAAGAATTTAATTAGAATAGATTGTTGTGGAGGGTGTGAACTCATAATTGTGAAACAAAGTCACAAATTTTTAATGTTTGTGCACAGTCAATGATACACGGGTAAAAATACTGCACATAGTCTCGACCCTGCACCCATGGGAGTGCAGCATTTTATCACGCACACACATAAATCTCCCCTGATTGCTTTGCGGACTCAGATATGTGTGTTAACAGTTGAGTTGTGTGCGTGTCCGTGCGTACGTGGGTCTGTGTATAGAGTGAAGACATTTACTGACCTGACTCCCACTCTGTTTGTTTAGTAAAATAAGTAGCAAGTGTAATCCTGCGCTATCACTTTGTGTCTGTATGTGTGTCTCTGAGAAATGGCACGTGGTTTTATAAGTGGTAACAATGAAGATGCTGAAGCATTTTAGCACCTTCTTCAGACCAAACTTCCTGTCAATGACTAAAGCTGAGAAAGTAAAAGATGCTTGAGAAACTGGTGAGTGTGTTTTTTAACCAACACAATCCACACATGGAGTGTTTGTGTGTTTCTCAGTGTGTGTGTGTGTGTTGGTATGTGTGCTTTATATGATTATATCATGGTTTTATTGGAAACAGGGTGTGTGTGTGTGTGTGTGTGTTTGCGTTGACTAATGCGAAGGCAATGTGTGCTTACAGTTGATATTGGGATTGTGTGTGTGTTGAAGGGTGAGTCGGGGACACTAAATGAATCAAGCAGATGATAGATGACTTTCACAGTTACACATTATGACAAATATTATGTTCTCTCTCTGCTTTCCTTTGCTTTCACTCTATCCCGATTTTTTTTCTTCCCTTTCTCTCCAATCAATTTCCTCAACTCTCCCTTTATCTCTTTCGTCTTTCCCTGCTCTTCTCATTATTTCCTTTTGTCTTATTTGTTTCTGTCTCCCCTCCCTCCCTTTCGATCTCCTTCCCTCCTTAGATTTCCCATGTATCAGGGGAGTAACTTTACGTTTGGTTCCTCCTCCTCCTCCTCCTCCTCCGCTCACTCATTGATTATTTTGCCATCCGCACTTTGAAGATTATTTCAGGCATCTATGATCTGATGGACACTACGTAGCTGAGATAGAAAAAAGAGCCTCAGAGACATGTGTGAAAAGCAACTGTATTTGAACTTGCAGTGCTTACACTCAACTTTGTCCTCAAGAAAGCTTGGATTGCTACTGCAACCCAGATTCAACCCTACACACACACACACACACACACACACACACACACTCAATGGCCTGACTTAAGGCAAGGGTTTGCCTGATTAGCGAAAAGAGGGTTACTGGTTTTCCAATTTTAAATATGCTTTTGCCAGGAAGTTGAAAAACAATGCTCACATTGTAAGAATAATCACTTCCTGGAAATCCAGAGCAGCTTTTGGTTGACAGCTGCAGATCAGAGGCAGGGGATTGGGTAATGTCGTCTTGAGCTAGAAAAGGCAAATCTTGGATCAGGTGGGCAGCGTCTCTTTCCTCAGACAGGCTGGCTGAAGCTGAATGCTAAGACACCATGTCATACTCTGAAAACTTTACTGCTTTGCTTGAAACTCTCCTAGAAGGTACTTGAGGATACTTTCTTTTCTTTAATGTAATTGTGAGGAATTCTTTGTCTGGTGCAGTTTATATAAGAAAGTTAGCCTCTGCAGTTGCAGGTTCGAAGTTTTGATTAAAATCAAATGCTTTGGCCTTTATAATATTGGGTATTAGGATTGTGCAATATGACCACAATCTCATATCCTGATGGAGCATACATATCCACATCATACTAACCATGGTATTGTTAATATTCTCTACTCATTTTTTTTTTTTTTTTTATAAAATGACTGCATATTAAGGCCTATTTCTTATTGCACGGTGAATTATAAACTTGAATGAATGTTAAGATCGTACTCGTGTAATTTTCTCCTTTTATTGGGAGCATACCTAGAAATATTAAATGGTGTGTGCAACAAAATATAAATTAAAAACCAGACAATAAAGGGCATAAAATCAATAAAAACCTACAATGTAAATATGGTGAAAAATATCTAAACCAAACATAAATGGTCTCCTCTTTTATGTACAAGCTCCTTGTTTTGTCTTTGTCTGGGTCAGAGTCGTGTTCGGAATTGACCTGTTCTGTGTCACATTCATTCTCCTCCATGTTTGTTTATTTTGCTTTCATGAAAATGTCCTGTCTGAATCTATGATGAGTGGAAGAATGGATATTGTCGTTGGAATGATGAGAAATATTTTGATTTGTGACACAATCATTTCTGACAATATGACACAGTATACCGACAGGGCATAAAATTAAGTAATGGAATATAGGGAAACTACATATTTGTACACATTAACTGAATGAGGACTGACTTAGTCATCCTTAAAGGTGATATAATAGAGGCTGTCATATGGTACATTGACAATGAAGCCCTTTGAGGTGAATTGAAAAATATCACATTCCCTCCATATCTAAACTACGTCAGTGTTTTGAAGCGAGTGCATCAACACGTCAGCTGACTTGGCTTTATGACCATCCTTCTAAACCAGTTAAGATTGGTCACATACTTCTTAGGTTTGGTAAACATCTGTTTCTATTGGAGAATTTGATTAAATGTAATCAAGTATTATTAAATATCAAGAATATCCCAACAGTATTTGACTGACTCCTGGTAAATCAATGAAAAGGCCAACACTTAAGTTGCAGACGACTGCCTCTGATTCAACAGATCAACCCTTGAGAATGGGGCTGCATGCACGTTTAATAGACCAGTTCATCTCCTGCAGGAGACTGAGGAGAGAAGTGTGTGAGTGTGACCTCAGTCTAAAAGAGATCCGGTCTCTAAACTGCCTGTCGTCTGCATCAGCGTAAAGTGACCTGAACTATACAAGGCTGCCTGCTATACAACACTGTGTGTGTGTATGATTGTGTTTATTTTCTTTTTCTGTTGGTTTAGTCTGCTCTTCCTTTTGCCTGTGCAGTGACTCTGCACCGTCTGTTTCCGCTGTGTGTGTTTGTGTGCACGTGCTGCTCAGTCTGCCTATAGAATGTGTGCAAGTGAGCTCCTGTTTTCTTTCTCTTTCTTTGTGTTAACCTCCTATTCTGTGTGTCTGTTTGTGTGTGCGTGTGTGTATCTGTGTGTGTGTTTGGGGAGGAGGCGGCTCCTGGTTTCATTGTATCCTTCCCAGATTCCCCACATTCCAATGATAAGATGTCATTTCTTCGTGGAATGGGGCTCCAAGTAGGGGGGCACATCATAACCTCCCCCTCAAACACACACACACACACACACACACACACACACACACACACACACTTCATGGCAATACATTTTCATCTGTGATGAATTATAACAGTTAAAGATTTTTGTAGATAAACAAGTGCATTTCATATTAAAAAAAGCACGAGCATATCCACTGACGTTAAATGAACTCATTGCTATGGACATTAATCGCAAGAAACAGTAAACTACAACTTTCCTAATCAGGCCTACACAGGACAAACCTTCATTTTTGTTTCTATTAGTCTTAATGTAGGTCAGAGATTAAAATGGTTCCTTCATTCACAGATTTCATGTTAAAACATGTCACTGATTTTATCCATCGACTATCTGTTTATCTTTTGTGAGACACATAGGGGCTGGAGCCACTCCCAGCGGACATTGGGCAAAAAGACGTTGTACATGACAAATGTATCTCCTGTTGATTCAGCCCAATCTTGGTTGTGATCTAATCTCCTCCGAACAGGTGGACATTTTGATTGTTTTCATTTGTCTCCTATATGCGACAAGTTCATATCGAGAGAATACCCAACCTGAGATGAAATATCTATACAGAACAACAATAGATTTGGGTTTAACAGGTTCATTACATCTGAAAATAGAACTGAACGATAGTGAGACAGAAATAACAAAGTGTAGTTATGATGCTGTGTGCAACTGTTCATGCGTTTGTCGCTTTTTTTGTCTTTCTCCGTCACTCTCCCTCCCGTTTTGTGTCTGTCTCCCGTTTTGTGTCTGTCTCTGTCTGTGGCTTCCTCTCTTGCCCTCTGGTTGTGTCTGCGCCTCTGCTTCCGCTATGACCTTAAAAAACGCTTCTTGGGGAAAAGAGGAGAGAGAGAGCGAGATAGAGAGGGGAGATGGGATTTTTCCCCTCGTATTTTTTTCTCTTCCTCTTCTATAAATAGCAGCGGAGTAGCATAGTGTCATCTGCTGAGCCACAACTAGAGCAGAATGAGTGGGGACTCTCAAAGTGGATAAATGTGTGTAAGGGACTGTCTGTGTTGGGTCTACTGTGCTCAATTAAGAAATTAAAAACGCTCAGCCATACACTCGAATCCTACTTGACAGTTATAGCTAAATTCATTCTAAATCAAAGCAAAAATCCTTATATTTGAGAACCAGTGCATGCATGTTTGGCAATTATGCTATAGCACTTATCAAAAAAAATGAAGAGATTAAAATATAAGGTAACTTAAGAGGTGTTTAGATTAGCAAAATATTTCTTAAAAGAAAAAGAAAAAGCTTTCAGTGTTCACACCATCAACCTTCACCATCAACAACCACTCTTTCATAGTCAAGGAGTGGTTGATGTTATTCATTGGCCACTTCTTTCTTCAATATACTCTTTGCATCTTTATTTCAGGAAAACATGCTATTAATTTACAAACTCCATCACTAATTGAGATGGTATGCGCGTCAACAGAGGTTAGACGTGAGTCCCCTCTGCATGTCTCACATCCCTTGAAAGATTTAATTGTTAAAGTTCGATGAAGTAGAATTTCTGATCTTAATCACTTTCATGGTCCGTTTAATGATAGACAGTGACCGCCTGACAATTCCAAGCAACACCATAAACACACACACACAATAAATTGTGCACAGTCACACACTGCATGATCCGTGTGGTAGGAAGTTCTCCCCATCAGATTAGGAGTCAATCTTTTATAAGCTACGGCCTGCATGATGTAATCGCCACAGAGCGAGGTCACACTGATGGTATGTGGGGCTCAATGGCATTTGATTTGATCGGGAAAACCCCGTCTGTCCATGTTAATGCTGTGGTCGGGTGTGAGATTGAACAGCTGCGTGATGACCAACAGTCATCTGCCACATTGCCACGGACACCTCTCAGTGCTATTTGCATGTTGTGGAAAACACAAAAAAGATAAATCCCCATGAAATGAAAATATATTTTTGTTGATGTGCCATTGTCAATCCGTATTACACCTGAAGGTATTACATCATGCCTGTTTATATGTATGATATGCCGCATTAATGGTCATCCACCTTGTATTCTTTTCTTAGAATTTAAAGGTTATATTTTGGGTTCTTGCAGCAAACACGTTAAAGTCCTTTTAAGGAAATCTTCTGTCTTTACAAGGGATGAAACTCAAGATGAGAATTTTATGAGAACTTGTTCATGACCTCCTACAGCTGAGATGAAAGGTGTCATGATGTTTCACTTTTTAGCCTGTAAAGCTTTAATGCATACAGACATACACACACATTATAACAAGGCAGGGTTGACGGAGAGGTCAGCTCTGTTTGGTTACTGCTGTTGTTCTTTTGTGAGTGCGGATGCGTGTGAGTTGTGTTGCGTTGTCTGTTCATTGTGTAATGGGTGATAAACAGCTCACCTCTGTCACACTGTTGTTGACTCTGGCTCAGCTACACTGAATGGAGGGCGGCACTTGCAGAGCATGTGAGGCGCAAGTTGGAAGAAATAGAAAGATGGAGAAATTACAGAAGAAAAAGCAAGAAAGAGGATGAGAGAGAACATGGGAGTTTGCATGTTAGTAGAAGTGGTGGAAGATTATCAGTAATGTTTTTCTCTGTATTTTCTCTGTGTGTATGTGGTTAAGTGGTGCCAGTTGCTGATTGTGACAGCTCACTTGCATTTTATCAATAATGTTAGTGGGCAAATGTATATGACAACGATCAACCATCTCACCATGGTACACCCTGAAACCGCTGCAACCCAATCTCCCATAATCTCTAATGACTATTTGTCTTGTCTGGCTCATAATGTGGTTAATCAGTGAATTACCACTTTTTTTTTTTTTTTTTTTTTTTTAAAGAATCATTCATTAATAGTGTAATTTATTGTCAGTTAACGCATTCTGACTAACTAAGTTTAACTTCAATGTCGGCACTATTACATATACATACTGCAATTTAGTCTGTGAAATGTCCTTAGTTTTTAGTGAGGTCTTCTACACGACTTAGTGCAGTTGTGTGTGTACTTTAAATGTCATTCAGTGGTATGGTGGATCCGTACACAGTTGCCCTCCATTATATACTATAGATTAGTTTTGTTGAAGAGGAATACACAGCCTCATGAATTTGGGCATCCTTATTAAAACGGAGTTAAAATGAGACAAAAAGCTCAAGAACCGATGTTCAGTATTAAGACAAATTCAGAGACAAAAAGAGAAATATCAGGTAGAAAATGCAGCACAATCGTGATGAACACAGTGCAGAGAGACAGGAACAATGATAAAGCCAGAGAGATAAGTCGTGAGCAAAAGCCACAAAGAGAGAGACATTTCAGAGAACCAGAAAAGGACTGAACTAAATCAAACCTGGTTGGAGAAAGTATGATATTCACAGAGATAAACGCAGCGGGACAGACGAAGAGCGGAAGATAAAAAAAAGAGAAGCAGAGCGAATTAGAGAGAGAGAAAGAGAGAGACAGTGAGAGTAAGTCAGAGTGACGCAGACGGGGAGAGCGAGACAGCACATTAATGGGGAGCTTTAGAAGGTAATGGACTGTAGATCCCCTGTGGCCTGATGGGAGTCCCATTCGACCTGTGTGCTTTAGACGTTGTCTGCTCCATTGTATTTTCAATATCCAGATGCTCCCGCTGCCCTGGGGCTTTCACAGAAGAGTACAGGGCAGCTCACACATTGTGGTGCTGCAGTTCAGTTTCTATTTAAAGAGGAATAACAAGAATTATTTGGTGGATATTGTACGTTGCAATGAACCCGTTTTTTTTTTTTTCAGGGAAATTCTACTTCATGCATTTAACAGAAACTGCTGTCATTATGCATACTTCATATTAGTTGTGAGTATGTGTGTATAGAGTTTGTGTGTTTGATGTGTGCGTGGCCATGCATAAAGAGCCATGTGGCTTTGTTTGCAGAAGAACAGGTTTGAGTGCTAATATCCTGAATTCTTTAAACATCAATGAAACTAGGCTTATAGATAATCAATAAGAGAAGTAGATGAGGATTTTTCAAGTTTGTGACAAGTCAGAAGCTTTTTGCAGTTTGCTGTGATTCAAACTTTGTATTTTTCTCAATGTGCAAGAGAATGCGAGTAGAAAGCAGACGGAGGAAACTTTGCCTCAACTTTGCAGCGCTCCAAAAGTCGCAGGTGGCACCAAACCACAAACACGCCACAGCACATTTTTGCATGTGCAGACACACATTTAGCAAGATGCTATTTCTCTATGTTTGGAGGTATATTTCAGATAGTGTGTGTGTGGTCAGCCACCAGCTATCTGCTACTTGAGTATACATAGCTTTGAGTTGTATACGGCTCATTTCCCTTGCAACAGACTGAGCATACTAAACCCTATCAGATTAAATGTCACATAGTTATCACATCAGTGTGTTTTTTATGTGTTTTGTTTGTGTAATACGAAAAAAATTTGATAAATTTATATTTGCAGCTACTTTGCAACATAAAAACACCACTTTGTTGCTTATTTTCTCGTTTGTCTGCGATTATACTTGCAACAAAGCATGGCTTTGTTTTGGGGTGGGTCATGAGCCCAAAAGGTTAAGACCGGCTGGCATTTCCAGTAAGTATCTTCCAGCACATTTTAGGGAGGATTTAACTCTAAACTCTTTAGAAGGCTTCCTTTTTGTCGAAACAGCAAATCTGCTCTGACTGCAGTGGTGGGGAATGTCCTTAATTAGCCCAAACATTGCTCTGTTTCAGCTCACTAGCCTGAAGCGGGCAAAGGGGAGGATGAGAAGAAGATAGAGAAGGGGAGAGGGGTGAAAAAGGGGTGGCAGAGGGGAGGGTAGACAGGAAGAGAGAAGGGAAGATAAAAAGCGAAGTGCCATGAAAGTGCTTCTGATGAAACTCTCAGTGAATTCCTGTGGTTTTAGCTATGCAACCTACATTTATGTGCCATTTACTTAGCACCTGTCACTCTGAGAATTGATGTGTGTGGTGATGTGCAGATAACTATACGTCACCCACCTGACTAGTCCCAGTGTCATCAGAGTTTACAAACATATGCATCTGCGTGGTTAGATATTGGGCAATGCCAAATGTGTCTGTTTACGTGTGTTTGTGAAGTGGGAATGAGAACGTAACAGTTCAATACGTGAATGTCCGTAACCCAATCCAAACTGTGACTGTTAATTCAAATGATTGATTCTTGTAATTGGCCAAACACGTCTCAGGTCTGAGTTTTTTTTTTTCAGGATTCCCACACAGTGCTGATTTATTTCTAATAAAGACTTCCCTTTTTAGTTTATGAAGGTTTAATATCCCTATTCCTCAGATTATAAATTATTATAAGTATATATTTTGTTATTGAAAGACCTTTCTTTTCTCATTAACCAAAACAGGTCCTGCAAGAGAGTCATTCTGCCTAGCTAACAAAAAAACGTGTTGAATGATTACTCGATTTTCTTTTGTCCCATTATTATTATATGATATTCATAATAATAAACGTTGTGCACAGGCAAACACGCCTGCTTTTGTTCCGGTTTCTGTTTACCATTAGGGAGCAAACTGTGAAGCTTCAAAAGACGGATTCAGCATTTGTGTATGAATGGGTGTGTGAAAATGTTTTTGTGGGTGTGTTCATGACTGCAAGGTGCGAATGTGTTGGCAACTCCTTGTATTGTGTTGATTTGTGGCTGGAGACAAAACCTGTCCTGATGGAGGTTATTTTATATCCAGGTAACCTTGTATATCCTAACTTGTAGGACTGGCCATTAGGAGCAGCTGAAGAAATTCTGCAGTGGAACGTCAATCAGTCCAGAACGATTTTACAGTTTCATCTTGGCATAAGAACCCCCTCCCAGGCAATTGCAGCCAAATATAGAATGTAATTCTTTGGGAAACATGGTTTCATTTAATTAAACAGGTTGAATCTTGATGCAAACAAAACAAGTGGTTTCTAAAAAAACCTGTCATCTCATGTTCTTTGTTGGCAGACAACCTCGCTGTTTTCAAGAGCAAAAACTATTAGACATGTTCCACCACAGCTTCTCCTCTTGTATCTCTATTGCTCTTTCCATATTTTTGTATTTGTTATTCCAGCCATCCTCCAGGCGACCGCAGGTTGACCCTGCTATTTTCTCAGTCTGGTGCATGCACACTCAATTTGTTCATCTCTTTATGTTTTTTTTTTTTTTTTCTGCTCCTCTCTCTGTTTATCTCCTGTGTGCAACTCTCACCCTTCAACTGATTATTGTTCTCCACACCGCTTTCCCTTTTGTGTCTTTTTATTACTGTCTTTCGCTTCTCTTCCTTCTATCTTCTCTGTGTTATGCTGTTTCTCTGAACTTCTCTTTCTTACTGCTCTGCCTCACTCTCGTTCTTTCTCTCCTCTCTCTCTCTCCATCTATAAATAGAAATCTCGTGGGCTGGAGGTGTTAGCAGCATAGCAGCGGCAACAGAAGCGCATGATTCACACTTCTGATGGTTCATATTCTGCCTTTTTATTTACATTCACTACTCTCCTTAGAGGACCTCTTCTCTTCTCTACCAGGCATCTGGATCATATTCAAATGACTCTCACCCCAGTAAACCCTGAATTGAGGCCATGAACAATCATGGCCTCCATTCATCGAGATTTTAACTCTCACATAACCTCCTACTGCTCTTGCCCCACTCCAGTGGTTGTATAGGTGAAGATCAATGTACTACTGTGAAGTCTCAGCAGATGTTCAAGACACAGAGACATCTGTCAGTGACAATGTTTATGACCAAGTTTATTTTTCTTACTTCATTGACCAAAAACACACTCAGTTTTCTGGCTAGAGGAACGTGTTCAGAAGTTAAAGAGCTCTCTGGCACAGTTTAGCTTATCTCCATTAATATCAGCTGTTGCAAAACGACGGTTCAGTGGCTCGGGAAAAATACATTCCAAGTTTTATTTCTTAAATGTGCTTTTAAGAGTTGTTGTATTCATTTGGTCTGTCTACACATTTATTGAACTTTTAGAAAAAAACACTGTTTCCATGTGAACATGGTTGGGTTATAAAACTCAACACTCCGTGTCAATTGTACATATATCTCTTTATCTCAATAGTGTAGTATTCTTACTTCAGTAATTGACTGACTACAGTGACTAATTGACTACTAGTTTCACTCAGGTTTCGACCCACCGTGACATCAACCATTTGTTTGTAGACAGCCACGCATTTTGTCCAGCACCATTTTGTTTTTTTTTAAACCAGAAGTAATCATATTTGGAGGAGTGGGGGTGAGCGTGCTTGAGAGCATGCAGACACTTCTTGCCCATCTACATCAGCGACATGCACCCATTGGACGATACTAATTGCCAGTTGCACGGTATCCAAGCCCTGATGCACACCGTACTTTATCATCTATTTCTATTCTAAATCGCACCATTATTTACAAAATGATCATCCTGCTGTGTTGAAGAAGACTTGAAACTAGAGATTAAAACCATAAACATTGTATGTAGTAGGGTCATAGGGTTATGTCTCTAAAAACGCCAGTGGAGACTCCCTCTGCTGGTCACTTGAGAGAATTCAGATTTCAGGCACATCTCCATTAGCTTCACTTTTCGGACCCAGAGTCTACGTTTATAGTCAGCCTATGGTTTCTCTGCTATTTTCATTGTGGTGGCAACTACTTGAAGAAATATAATTAATTTGAACATTTTACCGAGAACATTTGTTGCCACTGAATTTGGCTGTTATTCCAGCTTGTTTCTATTTGCACTACAGACTGTCTGACTTCATCTTGTCAATTTGATTCATGTTCATAACAGCAGATACAGACAGATGGTTTTCACAGCAACTGTAAATACAGAAGGATATACGAACACATTTCCACAAGGCCTGGCACAATAACACACATCTATGTAAATATACATGTGCAAATACATTATAGCTGCTTTCACGCATGCACCATGATAATGAACTTGCCTAGTAATTACTCAGGGGAGCTGAATCTGTGAATGCAAACCAGTTGAACTGGACACTAAGCAGAGTTTTACCCTGGCAGCTCCCAGATATAGAGTGTAGATGTATGAGCCCGTGTGTGTATTGAGTGGGTCAGGGTTTGCTAGTAGGCATGTTGATGACGTCTTTATGATTTCTTCTGTGCACACCACCCCTCGCCAATATTAAACAGAGTACTTCCAGTAAGTGACTATGCGTCAGACACGGAAATCTCTGGTTTTGTGCTGCTGTGCTATTCCGGACATTGTCCAGAGTTCATAAGTAATTAACACACGTGCAATCATCCACACTAATTCATTCACACACAGAGATTCCTTGGAAACACACAGGCACACTCGTTCACAGGCATTCACACACACACACAAAGAGAAGGATTGAGCGTCTCATTGACGGGTCTGAGGTCAGATTTAGGGTCAGCGTTTGGGTCACTTCAGGGATCCATTAAGGGAGAGCCTCTCAATGATGATAGATTAACCGGGACAGATAGAAGAACCTGAAGAAAAAGAAAAAAAGAAAGTACCAAACACATGATTCATATCTGAAGTCCTGTGCTGACTTCACAGGATGTGAGCATTCAATCTCATAGTCGATTCTGTGCGCATGTGCGTGTCCATGCCAATCCCTCATCACTCTCATTATTGCTGTTTGTTGGCTCTGTGCTGAACTGAAGAGGCAGATGGTTTTCAGTAAGAAAACATGAAAACCTCAGTAAATTAGTGTTTTGCTCCTGAGTTGCCTCCGTCTGCTCCTACGTGTATGACTGTTTCCTCTCTCTTTATCTACTTATCCGTTTTCTCTAAATCTCTTCCTTAAGATTCAGAAAGATAACATACTTGACGCACACAAAGAACGAGCTCATGTTTGTGTTTATTTTGTACATTCTGAACATGCTGTACACTGTACACTCTGGATTCATTTTAAAGGTACAGATTTCTATTACCTATAGATGTATCCATGTTGTCATGGTGAGTCACCACCGTGACACCGTAGTACCTCAAACAGATTTTTATCAGAGGAAGGACTTTAATTGTAATTCCTCTGTTTGATGAGTATAATTACTCATTGTAGTTTTCCTCTCTCCTCTCTTCCCTGTTAAAGTTACAGCATTACCCTTCCAATATGAGCCCAAAACTTTCTGTATACTTCCTGTAACTTGCAGCTTTTATTATGAAACAGTTGCAGGTATAGAATCAACAACACCCATAGTGGTGGAAATAGAACAACAGTACTTAAATGTGTAATCCAGATAAAAAAGTATTGAAAATATCAGAATATAAATTATGCTTCACTGGCAACCCAGCCTTGTTTTCGTGGGTGGGCTGCCTGTATTTGTTTTTTTTTTCAACCATGCCCCCGGTTCAGCTTTTAATTCACTCCTGGCAGGTAAACTGGTCATACTAGTTGTTAGAGTCAGTTGTTTTCCTGTATAATAGTCAGTTACAGTTGGGGTAGAGAAACAGACTGTGGATGACTGCCAGCATTACACCACGACAGATTTGTAAACAATCAGTCCACCAACTCACATCATTTAAAAAGTATTTTTATGGCAGCATTGTTTATTGATATCTAGATACTGACAAGTTACTGCACTGTACAGAGTCAGAGCAGCACCTGTCAGTGAACTATGTCAGTGCACAGTCGCAGCAGCTTGTCATCATGAACGCACCTCTGCATTGTTCTCTCATCAGGTGGGCGACTTGTGTTTTTCTTTTGTTCATCTGGCCAGGGTTTTGCATTGAGCGGTTGGACCACAGCAGTGATGTTCTTTAGAGGATATGATGGATAGAAGTTTGATTCCCTGTGCCCATGATGCACTAAGGGCTTTTTGAAGAGATGCCCGATTTGATAGATTTTTTCCAGCCTAGTTGATTTACCATGGACCTCCAGCCACTGCGTTCATGCACTTTGATGCTCCTCCATGTGTTGGCAACAGCATTGAGTTTTGGCAGGTGTGAGGAGCCTTTTGAAGTTGGTGGGTCAAACCACAGATGTATATAAAGATGGATGATGCGACCCCACTTCCTCCCTGTATCCGGGAACAAAACCAAGATATGCTAAATACATCCATGTCCTATCTGAAAACATGGAGGGGCTGGGGTTTATGGTCAGCCACCAGGATCCTATCAGAGTGCACAAACACGTCTCTCATCTCTGTCAGAATGTGAATCGCTGCTTGTTGTCACACAACATGCATTTGTGCACAGAAGCTTTTTGAACAGGCAGTTGGTTAATAGTGAAACTGACTTTCAGAAACCAAACGTGCTCATCAATGCAAACATCCTGCTGCAGCAACGCATCCTTTAGCTGCACCCACATGTGAAGTGTTTGCCTGAGTGTGTGTCTTTATACTTTATAATTACAGGTTTACCTCTTACTCTCTAACTTTCTTACCTACTCTCTTCTTCCCTCTGGCTGCAACCTGTTTTTTTGACCTCTCATAAACCTCCTGCAGCATGACTGTGACTGTGACTGTGTGTGTGTGTGTGTGTGTGTGTGTGTGTGTGTGTGTGTGTGTGTGTGTGTGTGTGTGTGTGTGTGTGTGTGTGTGTGTGTGTGTGTGTGTGTGTGTGTGTGTGTGTGTGTGTGTGTCACATTGAGCTTTTGTGTGTTTTTATGTCAGCCATAAAGTCTAGTTGAGGCAGTTCTGTTGACATTGCCCCCCTCTTTTTCTGTTCGGGCCCCTTCTGGAACATTTTGACCGATGTCATGTATTTAATGTGCGATGATGATTGGTCACAGGGAAAACAATCTCTTCCTTTTGCACTTGTTGTTACAGTAATGTTTTGAGCAGACACCCAAATGCCAAATAGATATCAGATGTTTGATCAGGACCTGAAATGATTTCTCTATTAGTTACTTTAAATATTATTTTGGTAATTGTCTCCCATTTTAGAGAGTTAAACATCATTGCTGTGGGAAAATGTAAATTTCTTTACAAGTCTGACACATGGAAAGAAAAACGGCTTCAGTGTCTTAATCCGCTTCATCCTCCTACTTCGTTGGCCTGATCCTTATGTTATCTCATACTTCATTGTGTGCATATTTTAAGAAGCAAGTGCTTGGAAATCATGGGATCATCGCTCTTTGTTTTCATTGTTCCCGCAGACAGAAAGTTGGACACCACTTTTACTGTCACACATTCAGGTGAAAGATTGGGTGTAACACGTCAAAAGTTTTTGTTACAGTTCACATGGGTAGGTGTGTGTTCCCACTCTAGATTTTTACAATGTTACAAGTGGGTGTGTGCATGCGTGCGAGCACAGTGACAGCGATGGGAACTCGGCTATTGTACCAATCTTTGTGAAGCTAATTGTAGCCACATGTACTTTGTGGCCAATTACAGTATTTCTTTTGAGAAGCGACAGAGCTTTACATTATTGTAATTATCTTGCTTCTCTCCTCATGAGAAAGTCTGCCAACCATTTCACCAAAGCAGAGGCAGGTGAAATAACAAAACTCACTTGTTTCTTGAGCTTTGGGTCAGGAAGGAGTGTGTGTCTGTGCTTGTGCTTAACTCTGTCCCTCTTTACACACAAACTGATAATCCCATGAATTTAGTTATTAATAAATGATATCAGATCTTGATTCTGGAACGTTATGGTCACTGTAACCCTGATGTCCCGGCTTTGCACGCCACTTTACGCCATGTGTTGTGTGTCTCATAAGCTCTAGAGCCAATTAAACAAACACAAAGTAAAAGTTGTGTCCTGATAACGTCTGATTAGTGATGGTGTTTATTGTAAGTGCAGGTCAGCAAAGGGTGAATAATTTAAAACTTATGGTTGTCTCACTTCAACTATTGGCTACTGTGTCCCTCACGATTTCTGGTGGTTTCATCACAATTTCCAAATATGGACTATATTTGAGTATTTGAACTGGAGCTCTAACTTAAAAAGGGAATTCATTTTGTGCCAACTTCAGGCATCGCTTTATAAAACAAAACTTTAAACTTGTTCTTAACAAAAGCGTCTTTGTTCAAGTTTTAATCTGGACTTGTGGTTGCAGGGTATAAAGTTTGGTCAGGAGTATTGGAGGAGCAAAGCAAAAGTTTAGTCAGGAAAACGTTTGTTTCATTGTTGGAATTGGCGTAGTTAGGCCTCATTGTCATTATTACATTTATCTTTCCTGAGAACGAGGCTCATTATAAAGCTATACAATTTTGCTTTTGTTTCAATTGACAGCTCATTATCTGCACTGTCTTCCCTCCCACCTCCTCTCAGCCCCTCTTTCAGGCCTCTTCTCCTCAAAGTCCCATCCTCCAACACATCCTCTCCTATCTCCTTTTTTAGGCGCTCATTCTCTCCACTAATGATCAGCCGTTAACATCTGTCATCATCTCCTCCTGCTGGTCTTGAACCTCACCTCACAGATGTCTTGCCTCCTAGTCCTGTGGTTTTTTCTTCTATCACTAAATTAACACTCTTGTGAGATCAAAAATTTCACTTTCACAAAAAATTGAAATCGGAACAATTGAGTTTTTATCCAGCAGCAGAAGCAGCATCGTCCCTCCCTGTCAGTCCTGCAGGCTCGAGTGATTATTTTTCTTGACAAAGACAGCGTGTGTTTCTAGTGGATGTGAGCATTAGGGTGACTCAGTCCTGTGACATTGACATCTGTCTCTCAGAGAGACACTACAGAGACAGACAGGCACCTCTGCAGTAACCCTACACCATGTGTGTGTGTGCGCTCGTGCATACAATGTTCTCACTGTATTGCATCATTGTGTCATATGATCTAACCTCCATTCCTCTCCCTTCCTCTCCTCTCCTTCATTTTTTACGTAGTGTTACTAAAATGACTAGATGCGCTGCTGCCTGCTCTCTTGTTAAAACAAAAGACATGGCAGACATATCTATTCTCAGTGGGACATTCAATATGCTGAGATATTTGATGACGTTTGTAGCATTTTAAAATTAAACCTTCGTTCAGTGAATGTATATGATCTTGTGCTTTTTTCTTTTTAGCCATCACTCATGTACCTTCTGCCTGGAAGTATTAACCTCATTGCCAATGGGTTTTCTTTGAGTGTCTGTTTGAGCTGTTTGTTTGTGTTGCTGGACATTTGCATGAATATGCAAATATATTTTATGCATAACTTCATAATTATAACCTACGAAACGTTGCCTCCTCTTCCTAAATAGATCTCCTGTAGCTGTCATGGTTAGCCAGACTTTTGCTGTCAATTAAAGGTGTATCATGTCTAGTTACCTTGCGTTCTCTATGAACTGTATTTTATTGTGAGGCTATTACTTTGCCTGTTAATGGGCAGAAAGAGTACCTACTGTAGGATATGGAACATTTCTGCATTGTGTGTGTCATCCTAGCAGGAAAGACTTCAGAGGACAAATATCCCCATTTCCTTTTCCTCTAACCTCACTTCCGTCCTCACTTCTGCTCACACCCCCCCTCCTCATTTCCCTACCCTGTTTTGTCGGTCGGGTTTGCATCTGTACACGCTACATGATCATTTATACATTAATCTAGTGATCATTCTGTTGCATATTTCTCTATGTATTAGACTTCTTAGTGTGAAGTATATCAATTTAGCCATTTGTAATATTAGATGATTTAAAATATGTCTTAGTTCTTACATGTCTGCTTTAAATTATATGTGCATGCATTTGCAAGATAGAGACAATAATAAGAGGAAAACTAGGTTAATTTCTTATAACCGGGTGATTTAGCAGTAATGGACTCTCATCTGGAACAAATTAACCCCAAAACCTGCATGTAGCAAAACCTCAATCAGTCAGAGAAATGCACACAAACCTGCACACAAACCTGCACACATGCAAACTCAACATACACACACAGCGTTTGGCTGCTGGACGTGTCTGGAGCCCGTCCAGTTGTCTGTCACAGATTACTTCAGCCTCTGGTGCAGGGCTCCGTTGGTAGTCTGTATCTGTTTAACTTCTCTGGTTACCCTGTCAGTGCTGGGGCCTAAATCAGTTGCTCGCCCTCGTCTCAACTAACCAGCTGCCAAGGAAATATAGGCCACCGTGAGGGGAAGGAAAAGGACAGAGAGACCTAGTCTGAAAGACAGAACGGGGCACAGATACATGGAGGGAAGAAAGAAGGAGGTAAAAGCAGAGATGACTCATACATTTGAAGTCGCCATAAATAGTTTCCACCGTTTCTAGCTCTCTCTCCATCTTGTTACCTCTCTCTACAGCTTTTCTCTTGAGATAAGCTAATCCCCCTTTTATGTTTTTGTAAAGCTGGGAGGTGAATGATGTGTCTTTATGTATTTATGTACAAACGCATGGGAGTTTGCTCTTATGAGGGATGTCACAATACCCAAAATGTTGTAGTCAATACTGATACCATGAAATTTCCGTGATTCTCGAAAAAAAGTTTGAGTGTGTGTCCTTCAGGGCTTCTGCTAATCTGTTGACAACCTCAGGGTTTGTGGAGGAGTTAAAAACCAGACCACAGCACAGGCACAAGCTCGCAAACACGCACACGCATCACTGACATAGTGTGTAGTATTCTTAGAGTCGTGTTTGTGCCAACGTCAAGCTGTGTGCATGTAAACACACAGTTGGTTACTCTCACTAAAATAGTTGTAAGGTTGACGAGCATAAATATGGAGTTCTTTGAATATTCAACACAGCTTTAATTACTTGCCTCTCTGTCTGTGACCTAGAAATGTCTGTTTTATGTAAAAGCTCCTAAATTATGTTTGTTGCTGGTTAGAAAAAAGGTAAGAAGTATTAAAAATAAGTGTCAGGGCGTCTCTGTGGGATGTCCAAGCCTCGTGGAGGTTTGTTAATGTTCTGCTCTATCGCTGTGTCACAGATGAGATATTTTCAATACTGCTGTAGGACTGAGACTCAGTAAACATCATTTCCAGATATTCTTTGCATAACCCTAACCCCCCTCTACATAAACTGTATGAAGATATGACAGTTTTCTAATTGATTTAAAATGCTTGAAAAGTTAAAAGTATGTTCTAAGTAAAGTATAACTCACAGTGAAGATGAGCCGGTTGAACACCATCATTAAAGTGCTGATGTCTGTTCCCCACACTCTGTGTAACAACTAGCTAATTGCGTAATTAGAGCGTCCATATTGTTTGTAGTATTTTAGACAATTAAACTGCTGCTGTGTGATTAGATGCCTATGGCTGTTGATGCTCTTTAAAGTGAAACCTGAGAAGAGCTAAAGTTCCGCTTGGGCGTAAATAGTGGAGGTCCGCATTTAACAGAGTGTAAAAGGATAGTCCTCTCAGATTATGTAATAGTTTTATCTGAGACTGCCCTCGTCTTCTCTCTAACACTGGCCCTAACCCTTCTGTTAGATCATCAGTTACTGGAAAAGCTATACGACGTCATTCACACCCTCTGGAATTCAGGGAGACTTGCACATAAGCACAGAGAAACGCATGCCACAGAACGGCACACAAGCAGGGGTATATACTGTTTCTTGGTAATGAACTCCCGGTAGCATCTGGTGGTATTTTAGTGGGCTTTAGTAGGGATTTTGTCCATGATCCCCCTACAACATATGGGATGTTTCTTTCTGCTCCAGACTGAACAGACCTGCTCAGTAATGCTGTTATTTTAATCTTAGATGTTATTAAGATGGAAAAGATTTTAAATGTCCTGAGCAGCAGACACATGGGGAACGGATCGTGCCCATCAACGTATCAACCTCTTTGATGTGTTTGTTTACGATGTGTTAACAGAGAGGCTGGTCGACACGGGCTATAATAAGACACAAACACAGACACACACACACACACAGACACACACACACACACACACACACACACACACACACACACACACACACACAAATCAAAATCTGTTATATCCCATGACTGTGTATAGTCACTTAGCAATATTGTGAATGTGCTTCTACTAATTAGCATATATGATACCATGACCTCACATGTTAACATACTGCCTAATGTCAACCGTTTTCAGCCCTTTAACTGATTGGTTCTCCTCTACTTTGTGCTCACACATCATTATTATGAGTGATAAGAAACTCCAGGGGGCGAGCAAGATTACATGGGGAACTTTCATGTCATCCATCTTTGTACACACACTATATTGGCGATACTGGCATTTGTCATCTACAGAAAATAACCAACCAAAACCAACAAAAAGATAAAGAATGTGCAATGGCGAGTAGAGAAATTATTTTTGCTGGCTGACCAATGGTTTAGCTTCATCATAAACTCAACTCCATTACTCTCTCACACTGCTGCAGCACCACGATGTGGCCCCTTCTGAAAAAGGGTCAGAACCTTAAAGTTCAAAGACTTTTTGGTCCCTTCAAGGCCGACAGGAATGCTGATATATGACAGTCATTATGTTCGAAACTTCTCATGTTTCAAAATAATCTTTGCTGTAGCTCAAAGTGTGTTTTACTGCCAAAGCAACTGAGCAAAGACACAAAATAATTTCAATAGTTTTACGAGATGCAATTTTTTTAATTATTATTAACAGGCATTTTGTTTGTTTAAAATCTTTCTCAAATAATTACTTATTTCCGCAATGAATTCCCTGGTCATCCCACTGCATCCACCGAATGTGGATTCAGAGTTCTCCGAATGTCCTGTCTATAATTTGTCTAAATAATCTCCTTTTAATTCTAATATAATAATGAAGCTGACACAAACAATACAAAGCTTTCCAATGTGAATCTACAAATTTGGTTCCCTGTTTTCTACACGTGATTTCATTGGATCTTTGTTTCCTGTGAGAGCGACAAAGGACCCCATTGTTTGTTGCTTATCATTTCAATCAAAACCACAATCAGAGCTTTATTAGAGCTCCAGATGTTGGAACAGGTTTGCTCAGCTGATGTAGGACTAACATTGGTATTAGATATTATCTCGAGAATGAGGGAAAACCGTTCCACAGCTTGAAGGTCAAACATTCATAGATACATTTGATGAAAAGCTCTGTGTCTTTAAGGGGACCTGACGGGAGCTTTCCCTGTGAACTTTGGATGTGTGACATATTTTACACATTAGCTCCAGATTTAGGATAATTCTTGGTATAATGTGATCCCTGTGCAGGGTATACTCTTCCGTTAAGGATTTACGAGGGAGAGAACATTAAACCAGTAGTTCCACTCATTATCCTCATATTACCCTTGGATCCAGATGACTGGATCAAGTGGCTGAACTGAGGGTGTGATGTGGGAGGGAGGCCAAATGTGTCCTGCTTGTATTCTCTGGGAATCCCATAAAGAGGAGAGCGAAAAGAAGGGAATTATGGGATGGAAAACGATAGGAGAGGAGTGAGGAAGACTGAGGAAAAGGAAGAGGAGAGAGGAGCGGTGAGGAGAGATGAGGCTTGACCAGCAAAGGCAGAGGGTAATGACACATGGTGTGTCTGTTGGTGGGCGGGTGTGTTTGTGTCTGTTGATGGGCGGGTGTGTTTGTGTGTTTGTGTCTGTTGATGGGCGGGTGTATGTATGTGTGTGTGTATTTGTGTGTGAGTGCAGCCAAGCACAGATAAATTAGACAATAGGGTGCACAGTCAGTGGCAGGCAGGGATGGCTCCCATTGTTAAGACAGAAGAGTTCACAACACACACACACACACACACATTCAAATACGCACAAACACAAAGCTTGTTATTGAACCCATCCTGTTGAATGTGGGTCTGTTGAAAATCACACAAAGATACAGTGATTAATTGGAGATCTTGTGATGCCATGATTCCCTTCCCATTACAAATTCTGATACCTGGACTTTGTGTATCAAATGATACAAAGTAACAATCCGAAAACAGTGCATTTAATAAATGGTACGTAAATTAAATACAGAAATTTTAAACATAGTAAATCATATAATCCTGACATTATCAACAACCATATTTCAAGGACAAGGAAGGACAATCATAGGGTAGGTATCTCAGAAACAACTAGATCAGACTACAGTTCACACACATGCACACATGGGCCTGGTTACTGCAATATGTAGAGCAGTGATTGATGGGAAACCAAAAACCACCTCCATAGCAGAAACCGGGAAAAGGGGGTGAAAGGGGTGGGTGGTGATGGAGAAGCAAAGAGAAACAAGAAGGAGAGGACAAAAAAGATAAAACAAACACATGGGGGTTATAAGAGGAGGTTGCGAACAAGTGGTCTCTTATCGGAGTGTTTCCTTTGGTTTTTGGCAAATCTATGATACGTCTATTTAAATGATGAGATCAGTCTGTGTCACTTTCTCGCCTCCTTTCTGAATGTTACTGGAACTCATTCATCTACTTTTCAATCACTCCTATATAGATATGGGTGCTCTCTCGCTCTCTTCTTCTCTGTCGCTCTTTCTCTTTCTCTCTCTGTATCTCATATGCCAGCTAACCATAACAAGCTGTGTTAAAGTTCTTGGAGGGGTTTGTGTGTGTGCGTGCATTGTAGGGGGGTTGTGGTTCTTTGCGGGAGAGCATTTCCAGACCGTGGGGGTTTGAGATACATTTAAGCCACGTCCTAATGGAGCAAACCAAGACTCTATTCATGCACTTATACGCACACACACGTACACGTCCACCAACCATGAGAGCTCATCCACCACCCCTCCAGAGCTTTATTGTACACTGAAGCAAATTAGCTCACTCACTGAGTCAAGAATCCTAATGTAATAAAGATTTACGTGTTTTTCTCTCCAGCAAATCAACATTTTTTCAAAGCGTGGGTGAGGTTAATAGAATTAAAAGTGAGTTGGGTCAACAACACATGTTGGAGAAAGCAAAGTTGAAAGTTCAGTTAAGGTACCAGAAGGTGTTTAGGTGATGATGGTAAACAGGATGATCCGTGTCATGGGAAAATAAATCATCTCACTGCAATTTTCTTGCAGCCCTTTCTAGATCTTCTGCAGCTAGTTTATCTCTTCTCCCTCGTTTTTATTAAACAAAGTTTATTTTTAGAGTGCATCTGCATCTTTTACATCTTGTGGCGTGATCTTTAAATACCTTTTGCAATAAATTATTATAAAAACTGAACTGGACAGTAGCTTATATGAGCATATGTATTCTGATTCTGTAATTTTTTGACAACATGGTAATATTTTTTTAAGGAGAGTGACATTCGTTCCTAATAGAGCACTGCCAATCCCAACCGCATAATATAATTTGATCCTTTAATTGTTATTGCGCTACAGACACTACAAACTGCCACAGGTGAAAAATTTACCCAGTTATATTACTATAATGAAATTAGCACAAGGTTACACCGTACCTAGGACAGCTGCGTGGAAGCATTAATGAGGTTTGGAAAAAGCGTCTCAGTTTCAGAACAAGATATTCTTCAGTTGTTGAATACACATAACACAAGCACATGCATGCTGACAACCTTGTGATCACAGGTATTTCTCCAGAGAAAAGGAAATACCCAGATCCTAATACCCCTACTTGTCTGTTTGAATCAGAACCTCTACCAGTCCAGGGTTAGAGGACAAACTCTAATTTGCATTTGAACAGTGAAGGTTGCTGATGACTTTGTGCATTCAACATCCAGTGTGTAGGGGATGTATTAGCATAAATGGAATATAACATAATTATTATCATAAGTATATATATATTAGAACAAACCAAACACTGCCTCTAGAGAGGGTGTTTGACTTGTTAATGTCACATGAAAGCCACTGTAGTTTCTTCTTTACACATACACACTGACCCCTTACGGGTCATACTATTTAATGGAAAGCCTGGGAAACAGATCTTATGGAATTATTTATCCTATACTTAGAACCTGCTGTCCCCATGAGAGATTCTGCACATAAGCTGACATCCTGGGAGTTTGGTACCAACAAACCATCTACACTGTAATTTTCTGGCGCTCGTTGTATTGTCTTGTTGTGACCTCAGCCATCTGAAGCTGTGAGTGCTGCTGACTCGCTGGGGGTGCAACAGACTAGACCAGACCAGAGCAGATGATCAGAGTGTCAAAGCAAAGTAGGATGTCTAGACTAGATGAGTTGATCAGAGGGTCTCAGCTTTCAACCTCCCTGCAGGAAAGCTGCATTACGCTTTTAACACTGCAGATTCTGTTTCTGCCAGCCTGTCTGACATGCAGCCTTGCTTTATGTGGGCGTGCATGCAGAAATAGGCCAGACAAACTCGGAGCTGACTGTCAGAGATTCATAGGGCGCTTCTTTCAAGTCCTCAGATTGGTGAGAGGAAGATTGCGAGCAAGCAATGCAGGGCTTAGAGCGTGAGAAGTCCTTACGTCAAAAAGAATTGTGTGCGTGAGTGTTAGATAAGAAGCTGAAGTGAACAGGCTTGTCTTGCTTAGGTGCCTGTTTGTGAGAGCCTGTTGGTTTGAGAAGAAAACAGAGAGATAGGCAGAGTGAGGCTGAGATGGAGAGCGAGAGCGTATTTGTGAGTCTGACAAATTCAAGTCCCATGATGTTTTGAAGCTTGGAGCAGAAAAGACGGGATAAAGAAAGAACAAAACAACCACTCTCAACAAGGAGACTTAGATCAAATTAATTCTTTAAATACCCACATCCCAACAGCAGTTTGTTTTTTGCATATATATAGACCAATTCAAACGCCTGAGACCAGTTAAATGACAAAGTGGTGTCTGACTGTTGGAAGTTCCAGATCTTATAAAGCACATACTGTGTGTAGGGAGGTGCGCCCATTCATGAAGGAGAATGAAGAAGCAACACTCATAACGAATGAATAATGGATAAGAAAGCCCCCCTAGACTTGCTGTCTGCTCACATATGCGGACACACACACACACACAAACACACACACACACACACACACACACACACGCACACACACTACAGTAGGAGAGTAAGAAAGAGGGGGGGGGACGTGTCTAACAATGATATGGGTGGTCAGGGTCTTTTTTAAGTGCTGCTGGGAAATGGAATGTTGGCTTCCAGGTACTCAGGTGACGTACAGCTTTTTTCATGTGACCATCGAGTCACGTGATCATAACAGGCAGAAGGAGGAAAGCGAGGGCGAACGGGAGTGCGGGTTAATAAGCGCACATGGGTGTTTTTGTGCGTCAGTTGCTAATGGGCCATCATCAGTAAAAGGGTTGGTGTAGGATGAGAGGATAAGCTGTTACACACACACACACACACACACACACACACACACACACACACACACACACACACACACACACACACACACACACACACACACACACACACACACACACACACACACACACACACAGATATTCTGCACACATTAATGCACTCTAAAACACACTGGAGCTTTCAGAGTATCTCTCTCTTTCTGTGTGTGTGTGTGCATGTGCAAATCATATGATATAGACGAGGCTACACAATATGACAATATTGTGAAACAGGTTATATAAGTTGACAGTATGAGATCATCACCTCGGAGATAGGCCTAATCTTCGAAGCTCACAAGGTTTTCTAATAGCTTTATATCATTTTACAAAACTCACTCACCGTGACCGGCCACAATCTCCTGTGCTGAGTTGCTGATTGGTTGGTACGGTGGGTGGTTCCTTTTTTTGGGGCTTCAGTGGCTCTGTTCGAGAGTTACCGAGGGTAGCATTAAACCATTTGAATGATTGATGGCGAGCATGCTTCTTGTCTCAGATGGTTTGCACCAATGCACTGGTTGTATTTCCTTTTAAAGTTTGATTCAAATTCAACAGCTTTATTGAATTAAACAATGATACAGTTGAATTAGATTCAAGGTGCCCCTCATTGTACATCTCTTTTAAAAACTGGATACTATTGTGATAATGTTGCAATAATAGGTGAACAGCATCCAACGTCTGATCTTTTACCTTGAATTCAAATTAACTTTATTTTTCCTCCTTGCTCTCTGCATTTCAGTTATTTTATCATCTTTACTGAAACCAACCATGATGCTGCTCTGTCTGTGTTTGTCTGCAGATCAGTCTGTTCAGTTGCCTGCAATGTTATCCTCTAAAAGGGTCACAGACATTATTAATGCTCTAGATGTGTGTCATGCTTTCCTCTCAAAGCTCACATTTCTGCTTATAAGTTCCATATTTGTTTCAATCTTATCGCAGCCTACTTGTAACTGCAGGTTTTCTCTGAAGACTTTATATTTTGAATGGGCAGAAATGTACAGAGTATGAGGTTTCGTCAACTTACTTTACTGTTGTCAGGCAGCTGAGAATGTGTTTATTTTATGGGGCACTGATGAGCTGGATGTGTCAGCCACAGTTAGACACAGAGATGATGAAGAAAATAGAAACATCACTGTGCAAACACACTTAGGCAGAAGCAAAGGAGCGCTCATGTCCATTCCAAATTACTAAAGAATTGATACCTACAGAGGTAAATGATGAGCCAACAAATAATGACAAGATTTGGGCTGATTTCTAATTGTGCTGGTACTGTGTTGTTGCTTAAACCATGTTGGGTTCATACAAACCTTCTTCTTGTTAAGGGTTTATTGGTGGTTGGCAAACCAGCTTACAGGTGCATTACTGCCCCCTAGATATAAAATTCAGTTTATCATTTGGCCTAATGTCAAAACAGTTTCACATGTTTCAAACCCTGAAAAGGATTTATTTAGACTCTTATGAAATTTAAACAAACACATAACACAGACTAGACAGGAATGTCTCACAGCTTTTACACACATTTTCATGTAAGAATGCACACACTAACACTTCTTTACAAGAACCAGCTTACCCACAGTGCCCTTTGCATCTGTATTTATTGAACTATCGGTGGTAGAGCTGGAATGCCCATTAAACTCTGTATGTGTGTGTGTGTGTCAGACTTTTCTAAGAGGCTCGTCTTCCACAGGTTGGAAGAATGTTGAATGTAACTTTCTTTTCTTAACTTGTTTTGGTCTTTCACACAGGGCCTTTAACGATGACTAAAAAAGACTTGTTTAAAGATTGGTTTATATTTATTTACCAGTTTATTGTCAACGAGTCTCTCAAGACTTTTCATACACCAATAAGTAGATATGGAGCAATAAGTCTAAATACGAAGACGGGTTATACACACTTTTAAATTCACTTATGCAGTATGCTCACACTGCTAGGTATAATACAACAAAAGGCAAGGCAATATGTTTCTGGTTGTACGTGGCTTCATATTTTATATAAATTTATATGTCAATACCAAGTTTAGATGCTGTGTCAATAAAATTGATATTTTGCATCTCGTTGTCAAACCATGAAATTAATCTTTTGTGGGGGAATCATAATTTCGCCCCTCTGTATGACTTTTCTCTTGTCTTAATTAGCTTTCCTTTCTGCCCCTAAACCCTCTTCCTGCTTCACTTGATAGTAATCACTCTCACTTTATCCATGTTGTTCCCTCAAAACAACATGTTTTGTTTGGGTAAAAGCTTCTTTCCTCCAGATTTCTAGACAAACAATGTTTCCTTTATTTATGTGGCTGTATGACTAATTTTCCTCCTCTTTCCTGTGTGCAGGATCGCAAGCTGTCAAAGTCAGAGCGACAGCGCTTCAAAGAGGAGGCCGGGATGCTGAAGGGTCTCCAGCATCCTAACATTGTCCGCTTCTATGACTCGTGGGAGGGGCCATGCAAAGGAAAGAAATGTATTGTTCTAGTCACCGAGCTCATGACATCTGGAACGCTAAAAACGTGAGTACATGACACTTGCGATGAATTTTTACCTCTATTGCTCTCTATAGCCATCTCATTACAGACGATGACTCACCCCCATCTTTCTATTGAAGAGTAAAAATTGCACAAAACCTCACATACATGTCTGCATTCTCTTCTCCGCCAAACTAATATGCAGCCCCTTTCTATTTCCGTCCATTGAAATTGTCTTCTACAGACATGTAGTAAGCTCCTTCACATCCCAGCATGATCTCAGTGTGTCTGAGTGCAGCTGTTAGCGGCTCATCTAGTTTGTTTCGACTCGTATTATGTAAAAGTGTGTCTGTGTTACATCATTAAGTTGACAAAGATTAGACTACTTCCTATGTTTCTGTTACAAACTGTGCATACATGGGGTTTGCATGTCAACACCAGGAGCGTCTCTCACTCTCTTGCCTCACTCATTGCCCCCCCCCACTGAACTCGATGTAGAGATTTGGCAAGTGTGTCGCTGTCATTGTCCAAGTGTGTAACAGCGTGCCAGTCTGTCTGCTGTACAGAATGGACCTGTGACAGTGAATTTGAAAGTGATTGTTGAGCTCCCGAAACAATGAAAGCTTAAATGTGGCGTGAGTGGCACACGGCGTCCACACAGCGTGCCCCCGTGCAGTGCATCGTGGGACATTGGCCCACCTGCCAGCTGCTGCTTCTGCTGCAGATTCCTCTCATTCCGGACAGAGACAGAGAGAGAAACCATAGTGTGTGTGTGGGTGGGTGGGCGGGTGGGTGGCTGTGGCTGGGTGTGTGGATGGGTGTGTGTTGGTAGATTGGCGGGGTGACAAGAGTAAACCAAACTGATAATGAGATGCAGTTAGCTATAGAGGCAGATAGATGCACAAACAGTGAGACCAACAGAAATATCTAGATGTCCAGTTTAAAGGTGATTAGGCAGAGTGACTGTCAAACTAAAGTATTACCTGTGACCGCAGGGTGAGAGAATTGATCCAG
Organism: Pleuronectes platessa; assembly: GCF_947347685.1. NCBI lineage: Eukaryota > Metazoa > Chordata > Actinopteri > Pleuronectiformes > Pleuronectidae > Pleuronectes > Pleuronectes platessa. The sequence goes on from NC_070647.1 coordinate 12,614,710, forward strand.
CACCACAGTACTACCAGGAGCAGTAGCTCCCTCAAGTGGAAGAGTGAAAAGCTTCACGTATTTGTTAAGGAAAAAAAGAAACTGTGACTGACAACCTGCCTCAACTCTCAACTCAGTAATGCGAACATTAAAAGAAAGTGTGTTTTTCCAACCTCTTACACTCTACATACATACTTTTTTGTAGACATAATTTGGATTGGATTTAGATTAAAATAAGCAGACAAAGATACCACAAAGCAAATGGAAAACCGGGCAAGTATGTTGTTTTACTACTTTAAAGATTTAATGATTATTGTTTATTTTACAAAAGCATAAAACTTGAATTATGTCCATAAAATCTTTAAAATTGTGTAAAAATGTCAACTTCCAGTAACGCAAGATATTCTTTTTTGATATGTTGTTTGGTCACAACAGCAGCCCAGAACCCCAAAATACATCATTTACAACGCATAGAAAACACATTTTAAAAGCTGGTTTCAGTGGTTTTTGCTTCAAAGAATAACTTGCATTAATTACTCTCTGTCGGGTAACTAATCAAACAATCAAATTCAATCTTTAAGCTCAGCATAATATATGGAGGAAGTAAAGTCTTCACAAACATGTCTTTCCAAGTTTATTTAGTGCAAGCATGTACATATAAGCACAGATTCAAGGCTGCGGAGCAATTTGGCCCTCGTCCAGATGAAGACTCAGAAAGGAGAACGACGCCTGTGCTCTGAAGTGGTGGAAAAAGTATGAGAGATGACAAGAGAGAGGGGTGATAGGGAAGAAGAGAGATGTGAGGTTGGAAATACTGACCAGGGTGGGTTCGGAGGGCCCTTATCTCTGCGTGTGCGCGAGACAGAAAGGGGCTGATGAGGCATTCGTCTGCTTGTATGTATTAATGCGTTTGTTTTTGTGAATGTGTATCTGTTAATGCGCATTTGTTCTGTTCAAATACAGTGTAAATGCTGATCTATTTATTCAGGTTAGGGTGTTGATGAAGTGATTGTGGGTGTGGAACGTGCTTTGTGCGCTGTCACTCCAACATCGCACGGCACAGGGTTTAACTTATCTGTCAGCACTGTTCTGACTTCAGAGGAGAGAGAAAGAAAGCTGAGGAGACGGGCGAGGTCGAGGAGCATGGGCGGGTGAAAGTAAGAAAAGAAGAGAAGAAGATTATGCCGAGAAGTAGAAGAGAAATGTGTGATAGAATGGGGTGAATGTAAGGAGGATGAAAAGAAAGTTAAAATCATGCAGATGTAGATTTTGAGTTTATGTACAATGGTGATTTAAAGGTTTTCTGTTAAAATGTTCCATACCCTGAAGTGACAACTTCTTATGAAAAGATTTATTAACTTTGATAAATTCCACAGTATTATTGTGTTGTCATTCGTTTTCACCAAATCCATCATCGTCTCTTTTGGAGCTAAAGAGGCAAACAAATTAATCTATAGCTGTATCACTTCACAGAATCTGGTCTGAATCATGCAGCATGACTGATAATCCTGTTATAGTTCATCCTCTCATCATCAGCCAAGTGTAGAAGAGAGGACACGCTGCACATTATTTATCTAGATTCCAACAGGATGTTAGATGCTCCTGCAGCTGCCCCCATGTCAGCTGAGTCTGAGATGAAAAGTCACCTCACAGTGTTTTCTGTTGATGATTTCTGGAAAACCAAATTGTTTCATCATATGCACAGGGTCTCAAAGGAGTCTTAAACACGTTTAGAATATTATGTTCTAGGTCTTAAATATGTTTGGGTAGGTCTTAATTAGGATAAGACTATTTTAGCGCTATATTCGCAGCTCTTCAAAGTAAATATTAGATGTGTGCATACTTTTTCTCAGTGTGTTAAACATACCAAATATTAGCATTCTGTCATAAAACAACAAAAAATACCACCAAGACCAGTGTCTTAGGAGCTCAGCCCAACAAGCCAGGGCTGTGTCGGAGCAGATTGATCTGCAATGCTTTGTCAACGCTTGTCCAAGCCGCTCGTCATCAGGTCAGACAGATTTGCAGTTGCTGAATTATTAGGGCAGCTGTTGAAACTCGGGATCTGTGGAGCTGCCAGCGATACGGCTATGCAGCAGATCAGCTGTCTGGACTTGGAGCAGAAAGACAGAGGGCATCACTGGTGGGGTCGACATCGCCAGGGTCACTCGGTGCACGAGGCCGAGTTCAACCAAACAAAGTGATGATGAGGCCTGAAACAGATTGTCTCTCTTCCATCCTCCTAACATCTGCAGCACACTGGATCTGATTGTGGGCTCAGCACTTTAGAGTTTCAGTGACGAGCTGAGTGGAGAAATTTCCCATCTGATAAAGTTTCAATCCCTGATGTTAATCAAGACAGACGACTGAATATCTAAAACAGATTTAAAATACTTTTTAAGCCCTGTATTATTGCTAAAACGTGATATTTACCTGTTCCTTTTGCTTTTTGTGAGGCAAAACAATGATTGAAAGACATGGTTAAGATAGTCTTCTTGAATTAAAAGCAACAAACTTATTCTAAAATTTCAGGCTGGGAAACAAAGACTTTTAAACCTAAGTGTGTCAGTCTTTAAGTGTTTGTCCAGATTAAATCGGATGTATTTTTAATGAGATTAGATGCGTCTGAGAGTCCTGTTAAATGTCCGTCAATGACTCTCTGTCGTTTGCTGTGTTCGTCCACGTTCATGTCTATGTAAATGTACCTCTTTAATCTGAAATTGTATTACTGTAATCCACTTGGGTCTCATAAGCTTTAATCTTTAATAGAAGTATTATCCATGTTTCCACCATGTCACCCTTTCAACTGACAATCGCTGTGGCATTATTCATTTTCACCCTTGTTTTTGTTTTCAGTGTCCTTTAATGAGGACAAAGCTAAAAGCAATTTAATGATGCCACGCTATTTATAACATTTGATGAGAAACTCAACAGGCCGGGTATTTTATGTTGTGTAAGTTCATGAAATAGTTTGACCTGTTTTTAGCTGGTGCACTAGTTACACTTAATCTCACTTTGTTGGCTGACATGCCGTCTTGTGTGTGATGTCTTTGTCCCGCAGCTACCTGAAGCGTTTCAAGGTGATGAAAATCAAGGTGCTGCGTTCATGGTGCAGACAGATCCTCAAAGGGCTTCACTTCCTGCACACCCGAACCCCGCCCATCATTCACAGGGACCTGAAATGTGACAACATCTTCATCACGGGGCCCACGGGCTCGGTGAAGATAGGGGACCTGGGGTTAGCCACATTAAAGAGGGCCTCTTTCGCCAAGAGTGTCATAGGTAGGAAGACGCATGTGCATGGACACTAAAGACACATTTATCTCTTGTATGCAGACACACACTTCTGTAGTTAGATGTGAAGCCGTATATCGGAATGACATGTTCAGGTTTGTGAAGGTGGATAAAGTAAAAAATCTGATGATTTATTTGGGATTACCGCACGAAGGACAAACATAGTCTTATATAACGTATAGACACAAAGCCGGAAAGACTATGTACACACTACACACGCCTACTGTAGATTCACTTTACTGCCTCTTACATTTCTGGTTGTTTAAGTAAACGGCAGGTATTTGAAAAGTGATACCACACACCAGACAGTCTGCTACTGAGCTTGGATTAAACTGTCTGCAGACGTGATGGCTGAGCACACAAACCCTGAACATAATACATACATCAGGTAAAGAGTGTCTGTTCGGCTCCATATATTAACTTGGCTGCCTGTCAGTATAGACATTTTCTCACACACAAAAGTATTTGGACTCACAAAGAAACAGAGCCATGATTTTTGAGATCTCGGTCCTCTAATCATCATAACATTTTTATATATGTTATTGAAATGACAGAGCCAGTTTTTTTTTTTCTTAAACCTCTTTGTGAGTAAATTAGAAGTGTGAAGTGTGTCAAATGTTTCAATTGCAAGAAAGTATACACACATAGGGACTGAAAGTAGGATGGATTGTTTTCTGTGTTACCGCAAGCCTCGGAAACATTGTCCCATTAGAAATACTCTAAATACTAATACTATTTCTAGCAATGAAATGGCAGCAATGACAGTTTTTGTTTCCCTGAGAGAGAAATTAAGTTAAGAAATTCTCACTCACTCAGGATGCAAGTGAGCTGATACAGATGTTTTGTTTCTTTGGTGTTTGTTATTTTTTCCACCAAAAATTTCTCACAAACCTTGGCAGAGCAGACGCAACTGAATATGAAGCAACTGCCACAAGCTGTCTAAACTTGCTCAATAAACACGCTATTGAGCAAGTTTAGCCAGTTTGCGGATGTTTCTATTTCTTTCTTCGCTAAAGAGAAATTCTCATTGTAAGAAACACAATTTTAAAATCCTTCAGCCCTTCATTACACTCAAGCATAGATTTAATCATACAAATTATGTGACAACCCGTAAGTATAACCATCTTTCCCAAGACACTGATTCTTTGTGTAAAAAATAACTATCTCAAAAGCCTTTTGGTCAATTTTTTCATTATTAAAGCATTATTCTTTTAAAGATACTTTTTGAACAAGATAGAAAATCGGTTTTATTTTAAATATAATTAAATACTCAAATACAGTGATGCTTACAACAGGAAATTTGCGATAATATCTCTATTGATTTATGACATAACAAGTTTAGAGATCCAATTTCAGTCTTTTCTGCTGTCCGAGGCTCTAACTAAGTTAACAAGAGATGGAATGATTGGACGATTCTTGGGAATCGAAGATAAGCATGCAACAAACATGAAGCTGTTATTGTAGCTTCCTCTCACAACTCACCACTAGCCTACAATGCATTTTGTGTTTGAGTAAAAACTTTTTTTTATGTGAACTAAACAGATGCTTTGATCAAGCACTATCAGAAAGTATGCACCAACACTCACTTCCAGATGCTGGACAGAAGTGACGGATATCTGAAGAATATAAATGTCCACCCACCAGTTGATGCTCCCATAAATGACTGAGTGATCTAAATTTTCTTTAAAATGGAAGACATGTTTTTTCCTTCTCCTTTTCATCAGGCACCCCAGAGTTTATGGCTCCAGAGATGTACGAGGAGAAGTACGATGAATCAGTAGATGTCTACGCCTTCGGGATGTGTATGTTGGAGATGGCTACGTCAGAATACCCCTACTCTGAATGTCAAAACGCTGCTCAGATCTACAGGCGGGTCACTAGTGTAAGTCATCGCCTGCACAATAAGTGGAGACACCAAGTTTCGGTGCATCCAAGTGCCTTGTTTGTCCTTAATGTCACTAACACACTCCTCCGCCCGCCTCTCTCTGCTACTCCCCCCTATACTTGTTTACCGACTATATTAATAAGTTTGGCATGAGATGCAGGCGATCGGGTCATATGACAGTGTTTTTGCATTTGATTGCTCTCACACTTTCTCTTGTTCAGAAGCACTGCTCACCTCTGTTATGAAACCGAAGGGAAAAAAGAGAAATCACAGTAGCACTAGAAGAACATGTTTCTTTCTACCACTAGAGAGGGGTACTGAGCATACAGGTCATTTCAGGCCAAATCTAATGTTCCCTCTACACACACTGTTGTTTTGGCCTTGAGCAAAACATTTGTTGAAAGTTAGCACAGGGTAGGAAGAATCACATTAACGTTTTCTGCAAAAAATGAATGAAAATAAAAAGTGAAATCACATATTTTTGTCGAAGTTTTAAATGGCTGGAAAGGGTCTGGTCTCCACTACAACCTATAATAAGTCCCCATTTTTCTACCAGATCTTTGCATTGATGAACAAAAGGTCTTTGTTCGACATCTCTAATTCCCTTCGAGTCTTTGTAACGTTTTAGTGACATTTTCACTTGGCTGGGAACAGTGAGAGCACAAAAATGAGACCGAGAGAAAAACACAGACAGAGAGGGTAGCAGATGCAATCATGAGCTGTTTCAAGTTAAGTGCTGCCGAGGTCAACAACAAAACACACACACACACACAAATATACACATACACACACACACACACACACAAGCAGATGAGAACTGTCTGCCTCTCTTCCTCACAGGAGTTCAGCTCTGTGGATGCTGACAGCGATTCTTAATGGACCATTGGAATTTACTAGAAAAATCTTCTTTCTATTTTCTCTGTTTATCCTTCAATGTATCCATAACTGTTATTCTGCTGCAACAGTGCAGAAGAAAAACACATTGTTTATACTTGATTAAATGCATTGATTAAATGCCCCCCCCCAAAGGCATTCATTTGAGACGGATCAAGTATTAACTCCAGTATCACTAAATATCTGGCTGCTTCTACTGCAGAAATACATCCATTGTTATAATTTATGGATGATGTGAATTTCATCCTCAAATCAAATTATGCCTAAGCAACTATATATTAAAAATAACTTAAACAAATATTAAATATAAGTAAACTCAAGAAGCTACCACTTCTTTAAATGCAGTATTTTAGTTAATGATAATCAGACAGTAGCTGCATGAACACATAACCTATTCAAATCAAACCATATTTCCTTGATTTAATGACCTTAACCTCTAAATTCACAGCTTATTTTTTCCGTAAATGCAACTGATAAATTAATAGCAGTATCATTATATAAAGGAAGCAACATGTTTCTTAGATTGTTTTGCAGTCAGATTCAGTTGTCTGTATTTATTATTGCCACAGAAAACGCACAAATACACACAAGCTTGTAACAACCCTCAGGGTGCAACAGTCACCTGCTTCCTTTCATTCTGCTGTTTAATCCATCCACTCAGCTTCCACCCCTCTATGCCTGTCCCCATGTTAAACCCCACAAACCCCCTGATGTTGCAGCACCAGTTCATTGTAGATGAGTTGTCACGCTATTAAACGGCTAACTGTTAATTTGGCATGTTAAATGAACCGCTCGTGGATTGAGGTTATTGTGGATGTTTTTCTGTCAAATCTTCAGTCTTTTTTTATGCTTTTATACAATTCCTTGGTATTTCCTTGTCCTCTTGGTCATATTACCATCAACTGAATCTACATTGGCGTCTTGATCTCTCAGTCTCATCCTCTTTGTACCTTGACGTACAATGTTGTTGACGTGCTTCATGGTCCTTTTCCCTCTGGAACATTCCTTACCTCCAATCAGCCTTGTTAAACTACAAATCTAGCTTTCTTTCTCCCTCTTCTCTCCCCCTGACTCTCCTCCATCCCCCCTTCTTCTGTCAGACTTAATACCATTACTACCTCCATCAGTCCTAACTTTGTTTGGACCTTGTGCGTGTGTGTGTGTGCGCGTGTGTGTGACAGAGAGAGGTGTGGGGTGGGGGGGGGGTTGTTGCGTCATGATGAACTGGGCAGTTGAAGGGGAGAGGCCAAGAAAGTAGAGGAGGAAGGTTAGACGGCTTGAGGAAAGAGCAGAAAGAGGTGGTCATTTGCTGGTATAACCCAGGTTTAGATAATGGATCAGTCCATCTGTCTGAAAAGCAGCCACTTCAGACTAATCAACCAAAAACTAAATTCAAAGTCTTCGTCTTGTCAGTCAACTCTCTACTCCACTTGTCTGTCTTAGGTAAGTTACTCACCTTATATTTAAGGACCTTATGTCTATGAACCCTGTATGTCGTTTAGCCTTTTTAATATTTAAAAATAACCCAGCAAAGTTTACCTGTAGTTACTATTTTTTCTCTTTTAGTTTGGACTTCAATTTTTTCCTATTTTTGTGAGTGTTTTATAGGTTTTAATTTTTTTTTAAACACTCTGTTAAACTCTTGAGCTTCGGAATGGTTTACCTAAAATGTAATTTGCTTACAGAGGCTCCCTGGAAATAGTTATTCACTTTTTTGCACTTTAAGCTAGCCATTTTCTAATCGTGTCTTCTTAGACTTGAATTTTGCTTTATTAGTCTAATAAAGCAAAGTCGAAGTCGAAGTTTTCGTTGTTTCCCCAAAAACGTTGTGAATAATTTTATATTCCCAAGAGGATTAAACTATTACTTGACTAACTAGGACATCTGCCAGTCAAATTATCTAAATCTCTATCATTTGAATCACAATGGGTTTTTCACAGACTACAGTCTAATGTGATCAGCAATATTATATAATAGGACCTTGCTTTGGATTGTTACAACTTTTGAATTCTGTTTTCTATTTTCCTATATTGAAGAGTTGTTTTATCATGCATTTCATGCAGAGACAAAACAACATCTCCATGCAAACATATAACATTTATCTGTTTTCTGGACCAAAATTACCTTCAAGGATTTGGACAATGAATCTAGAGCACATGTGTGTAGGGTATGTCGGTGTGTGGGTCTTCCCTTCATTGTGTGTCTCTATTTGCTTCCTCATTCTCACTGCTCTTCTTTTCTCTGTGTGTGATTTTGCAGGGGGTGAAGCCTGCCAGTTTTGACAAGGTAGCCATTCCTGAGGTGAAGGAAATTATAGAGGGTTGCATCCAAACAAACAAGGATGAGAGGTGAGTCACATGAACCACAAACTATCAACGCCAAATTTGGATCTGTTGACATATAGCTATATTCCACTGAGTTGGTGTTATTGGAGGTCCTATAGTCTTTCCACAATTCTCTAACATTTATGAAAAGGTTGGAATTATGCTGTCATCACTTCCCCCAGTAAAGCTTTATGGTGCCATTCAAATGTCAAGGGTCAGGAGACTGAACAGTAAAATCCTGTGACTGATTAGTGATTATCAAGACGTCCCGGCCCACAAACTAAATGGCACAATGTGAAATGTATGTGGAAGGCTGTTTTTGGAATAATTGTTGTCACAATGGTGTTATTCCCAGAGGATTAATGAAATACCATGCCTCTCCTGTTAGCTTCTAAAGTTGGAGATCAGTTCACTAAGTGTTGCCTGTCTTGCTCAAATTTGCATCAAACACTATAAAGCGGTTAATCTGTTTTTCCCTCAACAGCTTTCTTTTAAACACAATCTCCTTGTCAATCTAAATTGCTGTGTGTTCCCTCATGGATCCTCTTTGTTGTCTCTTGTTCCTGAAGGTATGCCATAAAGATCCTGCTGAACCATGCGTTCTTCCAGGAGGACACAGGGGTCAGGGTTGAACTGGCAGAAGAGGATGATGGAGAAATGATCGCCATCAAACTTTGGCTGAGAATAGAAGACGTCAAGAAACTTAAAGGCAGAGAATGATTCCATTTTATCTTATGATTATGAAATATTATGATTATTATATATTTGTTCTAATTTTACAAACGTGCAGCACTGTTTCTTAGCTTTTTGTCTCTTTTATGCTATTTCATTTCTACATTTTAAATCTTTAGGCAAATACAAAGACAACGAAGCCATCGAGTTCTCTTTTGACCTGATTAAGGATGTGCCTGAAGATGTGGCCCAGGAAATGGTATGAATAAAGAAGGGGAGGATATAATGATGAATGAAGGATGAATGGTGGTGGTTATTGGATAGAAAGAGAGGATGAATAAATGTTTGAGATTTTGAAGACAATGATGTATTGAGTTTTTTTCTAAACAAGCATCTCTTTGACGTCACCCCCATCCAGGTTGAGTCTGGCTACGTCGCTGAGGGTGACCATAAGACCATGGCCAAGGCGATTAAGGACCGTGTGTCTTTGATCCAGAGGAAGAGGGAACAGAGGAAGCTGGTTCGGGAGGAGCAGGAGAAGAGGAGACAGGAGGCAGAGCAGCATCTGCAACAGCAGCAGCAGCAACAACAGCAACAGCAGCAGCAACAACAACAACAACAACAACAGCAGCAACAGCAACAGCAGCAGCAACAACAACAGCAACAGCAACAACAACAACAACTGCAGCAACTTCAGCAGCAGCAACAAGAAACACATAAAACCTCATACACACAGGTTTGTTGTCAGTATTTTTCACCTTCGTGAGACTGATTAGATGCTGGAAAAGCACCAGGATCAGGAGATACTCAGGATGTTCTTTTAAGGTTTTCTGTATTTGAAAGAAAGAAATGACCAAGTCTTTCGATGTGCCAATTTAATCATACACAGGGTCATATTCTCCCTGAAAGCCAAAATTGGCAAGAATCGGATTCAAGTTGTAGTATTTCGTATTAGAAGGTCATCAATGCTTACATGTGTAATATAACTATGAGAGTTGTCTGTCTTTTGTTTAACCTTAGCTTGTGTTTGTCCGCAGGCCGAGTTGGAAGAGACTGAAGTGGCGCACCAGCAGCTCCACTATCAGCAGACCGGCCTCTCACACGCATGTAAGACATACTGCACACAGGAGACAAAGTCAATACAGTCGGTTGCATTCTGCACATTTCTGTCTGTGAAGAGCTCATCATGAAAACTTTTTTTAACTTGATATGCATATGACATGTTTTATTCATATTAACAGTAGTTATGAAAACATGTTCCACAAGCAAATTGAAAAACGTATGCAGTTTTTCACACCAGCCGAAAAGTCACTTCTGCAGTGCTATTATATTACCATGTTAATATAATTTTGTAAATTGCAATTCATTTAGTTTTAGGTCATTACTTGAGGATAACTTTAATTACACTATAGATTGTATTAGAATAATAAGGCACAAGAGAACAGTGTTCATTCCTGATATCTCCACATGTGTTTATCTCTCAGCTGAAGGAGGTATGGACAGCGGCCAGGGTTCCTCTGTTTTCTCTTCCGACTCCCCCCACCTCGGTCAGCTGACCATGTCCTACAGCGGCCCCCCTTCCTCCCAGCCCCCTTCCCAACCCCAGACCCCCTATCCCCTTACCCCATCTGCCAACACGCAGCAACATCCAGGCTATGCCCAGCCACCGCAGCCAATGGTGAGTGCCGATGTCATCCAGATTAGATGTTATGCATGTGTTGGTTTCATTTGCGCCCATCTATGAATGATGTCACAGATGTGCTCAACGTGACTCATCAGTTTGAAGTGAGTGCTGCATCGTGTTTTGGTGTGGGAGTGAGCTTGAATGACATTAGCACTGTTTGTGAGTGGGTTAGGAATTCTAATTGCTGTTAGGTGTTGAACAAAATACATGAGAGCATGCTGCAGACTGTTTTTTATCTGGAGACGATAACCTCCGACTCGAAGTAGAAGATTACCAAGAGGTATTTTATTATTTTCTTTCCCAAAGAGACATTTTAGATGCAGCTTTGCGCAGAGAGAACAATGCATTCAACAAACTCCACGCAGTTAGTTTGTCTTCTATATTTGTAGCCATTTAGACAAACAGTTATGTTTCAGTTCAGCTAGTCAGTCTATTACTTTAGGTAGTCAAGCAGTGATTTACATCAGCTGCTCAGTTACTGTTGTATTTCATCTGTCATTCACTCTTTATTTAGCCTTGAAGATGTTCTGCATCTCTTTCCCTCAGTCCTTTATTTCTCCTAGCCCCAAGCCTCCTTTTACCGTTGGTTCAAATCCAATTGTTGTGTTCATTGTTTATTCAGTTACTATTCTTTTCTTCATGGTTGTTATTTGTTATGTTGTATTTTCCTTTTGTTTTTATATTTTCAAACCTTTTTTATGCATAAATATACTTATTGGATGCAAATCAACCCACACTCCAACTACTTATGGTCCATGAATTCATCCATATTCCATCACTCACCCATGGGATATTTGCTGGGTGACCATTGACCTCCATTGTTAACCGTTTAGCAACCAAATTCTCTTTCATAAGGCCCCTTCAAGTTGTTGCTAATAGGAGAAGCGAGCATTTCTAATTCAATTTCTCAAGCTATAATTTTCCATTTAGTGACCTTTGACTACAGATTTGGTTCAAAATTAGCAACTGACAACACACTGACCGATTTTTTTGTCGAGGTTGACGATCACTGTGTTTGTTGGACAATTACAAACTGAATGATAGTTTCGGCTGTTTTTTAGTTTTCACTTTTTTGAAGCAACAAAGCTTCTCAGTTGACATTTCTTACCAGCTTTCAGTAAACTGACTAAAATCTTTTTCTGTTCCTTTATTTGGTTTTAAATGATCTTAAGTTTAAATATTGTTTCTTTTGTCATTGTTCTGTTTCCATCATTAATTTGTCTTTACTGCAAAGAGAATTTTTAAGTTGTTGTGTTATTGTGTCTTATATACATATTTTAACAATGAAGATTTTTATCCATTACGATGTTTGCTTGCTTGTTCTTACAAAGTCACTGGTGCAATGATCTTCCCTTACTGAATTATTTCTTTTGATCATTTTGTTATCTCGCTCGTTAATTTTTTCTTACTTAAGCTCTTTTTTCAATCATATAGTTGATTATGTTTGGGTTTTTTATCCATGTTTCCTCTTCTACTGTTATTTTCTGTTCACGTCGTATTTTAATTTTTGTTTTTGTTTTTCATGTTGATCCCTCCCTCCTCCATCACCCCTGCCTCTGCCCTGCAGACACGTCGTCGTCGAAGTCGTAGCATGTCCATTTGCGTGCCCCCCTCTTCCTATTCCTTTTCTTCCCATGCTCCAAAGCGGCCTTCCACCCCTCCTCCAGATCTCTCGTCGTCGTCCTCCTACATCACCTCCTCCCCTGGCATGCCTCTCGCTGCTGAGAGGGACACATTTGCCGGGCGCCTCTCCAAGGCCCTGGAGACAGTCCTACCCATTCACGCTGCTTCCTCTCTGCCTAAGACCAGGCAGCGGAGGTCCAGCCTACCTGCCCTGTTCTCCACCCCTGTAGGTTCAAAATCTTAATCACAGTGGTGGTGAGAACCAGAGAGGAAGGGAGGGAGAGAAAGATGAAGGGCATGGGCCACAGTGATGTCTGAAATTAGAGAACATCTAAAACTGCTCAAACAACTTTTTGCCTGTATTAGAAGAGTTCCCACTGTCTCTGTAATCAGAGCACCCTGACAAATTGAACGTCCTATTCCAGTATGTTATTTATTCAAACTGACCAAGGATACAGCTTGAGTTACTTATACTGATGTCACAGCCTTTTACAACTATATAATCCAAACAGAAGACATGTAAACAACCATATAGTTTGAAGCTTTTGCTTGCACTCTAACAAGTGCAAGTTAAAATATAATCAGAAAGGATCTTGAACTGGTTTTGTACCAGTGTAGCCTTCTTGCCCCCCTGTTCTGAATAATCCTATATATCTATCTGCCATATCTTCTGTAATGAGTCATAGATTCATCTATATTATGTTATGAGTTAAAAGCAGTTTAAGTGGCACCTGTAGGTATATAAATGCCCTAAGCTTTCAAATACTGCTGTGAGTCCGTCTTTCTACCCATTCATTTTTTCTCTCTCTCTCTCTCCACCTCTAATAAACCACCATGTGTTTTTATTCAATACAGAATGAGCTTCTTCACCCTTAATGTCACAACCCTGTGCATCTGCCATCAGGAAAACTGGTCATTTGACAGCCAAGAGGATTTCATTTGTCATTTTCTAAATTAAATTATTACAAAATATATCACCATTAGAAAGACAATTTATCGGTACATAATTTTGATGCTAGAAGGTGCTTCAAACAAAGATACTTTTATAGTTGGTGCTTGTTAGTATTGCCTTTTTGACTAATAAATAAAAAGGACATTGCAAAAAAGGTCCTATGAACACCTCAGTGTAGGGGCTCTTACTCAGGAAACATTAAGCCTTTTTGGAACAGCAGAAAAAACACAAGCATTATGCCATGCAGCAGTCCTCCTGTTGGGCATAATTGGTATAACCCAGTTAATAAAACTTAAAAGCATTATACATTTTTATTTAAAAAAAAAAAAATTATCTGCAACGACGTCCCTCCTTCAGATAATGTCTCAAAAGCAAAAGAGAAGCAACTTACCTCTGTACCACGTCAAACAGAGATGTAGACCCATGCCTTCAATCATCAATTCCCCTGTTGTTACAGATAGTCTTCATTCCGTATTTTGCAGGGACAAGCTAAGATAAAAGACAGTTTTCTTATGTGCCGATGCATTAAGATAATGTTGAGCTTCAAGCCAGCATTAACCGTCTCTGGTCTTTGCATGTAATCCTCCAACTTCTGTCGGCCTGTGGGCTATCGCTGTTTGTCCGTCCCTTCTCTGCGTTCTCTGTCTGTGAGCTTTGCATCTTTACATTACCAAGTTGCTTAATGTCATCTTTTTATATTTTTAAGTGTTTCTCTGTCCTGTGACAACCACATTGTTGTTATCTTGGAGGCAGAATTTATGTCCCTTTTTCTCCATGTTTCTTATGAAGATATGCTCTCTATGCCGAACTATTTGAATCTTTTTACTGCTTTCTTTTGGGCCTTTGCTGTTGTTCTCTCTTTCTCATTCTCTTAGTTTCATTCTCAAACCCATTGTATCTCATTATCGCAGCAGCATTCAATGCCACACCCCTACAGTGGAGGAACAAGCACAGGAACAGGAGCAGGAGGGAGCGTCCTCCTCCCAACTCATCCTGACCCTGCTTCTATTTTCTTCCCCTCCATTCCTGAGCGCCCCATTTCCTTCTCTCCTCCACCCACTGGGCCTCCAAAGGCCTACAACACCCAGCGACGCAAGAGCACATCCATTCTAGAGGCCCATACCCGCCACTTCCAGCCCGCTTATGCTCGCTATGGGAGCAGCCTACATCCCTTTTCGGGAATGGAGGGTGTAGATACCCCCTCTCTCTTTATGGTGAACCCTGGTTTTGCAGCAGCTGCTCAAAGACTTGGTGTGGGGGAGCCACTGCATCTCCCAGGACAGTCTGACCCGAGTCTGTACGGCTACAAAGACATGAGAGCAGAGCATGAGGAAGTAGTCAGGAGATTAAGTCTAAATCAAGCTGCCTTATTGGACCATTATGAAGCAATGGCATATGGAGGATACCCAATGACTACACACCAGCTTGGTCACTTGAGCTACCATCAGCAGAGGCAGGCAGCGGCTGCTGCTGCTAGTTTGGGTTTTGATCCCGGTCCTCCACCTCAACCAGGCTTCTTGCACCCTCACCTCATGCAAAGAATGAGTACACACAGTCCAATGCCTTCTCCCTTACCTCCAATGAGCGCATCCACTGGTGGCTCTGTTTCCTCTTCATCATCTGATGGCTGCTATCCTCCACCACAGCATGGATCCATGTCTGCCTTCCCTATTTCTACACCACCAGTAATGAGTGAAGCTACACCATCTACTGGAAGTGTTTTTGAGTTTCATTTAGCTGCTGCTGCTGCAGCTGCTGCTGGAGACCCAAGCCTCCTGGCATCCAGACTTTACCGGGCTCGGAGAGGCTCCATGGACCTCCCTCTGGAGGACAACACCGTTCCTGGCTCAGGTGGTTCAGGCACATACAGCCGTCTCCAGCCAGTGAGAGAGGAGCTGTTCACTTACATCAGCCCGGAGCTCCCCTTACCTCCAGGAAGTCTACTTCTGCACCACATGGGCCTAACCATGAAGGACAGAAGTCCAGAACCTTCTAGCGACTCTTTGGCCTCCTCGGACGCAGGAGAGTTCCAGTCACCTCCTCCACCACCTCACCTCGCCTCGTTTGACTCCTCAGCTGCTCAGTCAATCCCTCACTCAACCTCCACCACGTTCTTTGATTCATCAGGGGTAGATCCCCAGGGACATCCACCTTCCATGCAGAGCTTTCTCCCTCCCACCCCATCCTCCGAGCTCCCACTTGGGGGAACATCATCAACTCATCTGGAGTCTCTGATCCAGAGTGCCTGGGCCCGACACGGAGGGGTGGTACCAGCACAAGCCGATATGACTTACCATGAGTCATTGCTGGCCATGCAGGCTGCTAACCCCACTCTGGTACTAAGTTCAGACCTTAGACATACCCCTAAACCACTGGGTCAATTACTAGTTTAAATTATATTGTTGCTTTTTTACCAAACATCTGCAAAAAGCTGTTAGTTTATGGATATATCATAATTGCCATAATTATCATCATAGATCGAGAATTCAATTGACGTTGCCTTAGTTCTCTGACAGTGTCGAATGTGAATTATAATTAATCATTCTAGAAAAAGTAGCTAAACTAATTTATAATAGTAACTTGACCCAGAGGCTGTGACCCCAATCCCTGTTGTTTTTGTATACGTCACCAACCCAGGAGCCCCAGCTGATGCTAATTTGTCACCACGTAGACTTTGGTTGTGATTTTAACCCCCTCCCCACACACCACAGAGAGAGTCTCAGGGTCTGCCTTCATCATGTCTCACATTATTTAGTCCCTGACAGCATTTACTTGTAGCAGAAGAATGATGTATGTCAAGATCATGACTTTTATCAGAGCTACTTCAGTAAAGATTAACCGACCCAGAGCAAATCTGGGAAAAAAACGGAAAACATTTGATTTCTCGTCAGACAATGGAGACGATTAGTTTAAAGCAGCATAAAGAAGGTAGTCCTTGAGACGTTTTCTGTTGTACAAGCTTATAAAGAGTCTGAGCCCCCTGCCTCCTTTCTGTCTTTATGTTGTGTATTTCATTTATTTGTCAGTATCAGTAAGTAATATTTTGTCTGTATGTTCATATATGAGTGTATATGAGAAATGTGTGTTTGTCCAAGTATACTGTTGTGAATGGTATACTTGAATTATTTGCTTGTACAAATCCAAAGTCCATTTGATCCAAAGATAATCAGAACTACCACTTGGTAAACATTTCCTATAGCTGTGTATTGTAGACATCTGCACATCGACTAGTCTTAAAGACTGTAATATAATCATTGAAGTATAATAATGTGATGAGACTTTGTTGATTTGTATGATCAAACACACAGAAAACATACAACAAAACCGGGGGGGCTCAGACGAAACCGGCAATGTAACCCTCCAGAGCCTTTTCATTTGTGTAACTTAGAATCTCTCTGTTGTGTTGTAATTGTCACTTATTTATTTTGGCACATTATGTTATTTCCTGTTTAGACTCGAAATCAACTTCCTGCACAGGGTTGCATTTGAAATTCATTAAAACCCCTAGAATGCTGATATTATCAGTGTCACAGTCACTTTGAACCAAGTAGGATCACTTGCCTTTTCTTTTTTCTGTCATTATCTCTGCTTTTGTTTCATGTTATTTATCTTGAGTTCTTGATCTTTCTATACATTTTATTTTTTTACTTTTTGTGCTGTGAAATGAATGACTGGGTATCTAGGTAGGTAGTAGAATGTCTGATTTAGGGTAACTGTCTCCAGCCTTCTAAGGGTTGAGTCGACAATAGAATTGCTGCCTTTAGAGATACACTATCAAACAGCACTTATGTTGCCAAATATTTATTCTACCGCAACTTTCCAAGTTCCAACAGCATATTGTTGAGTAAATTTAAATAGTAGGAGACAAATCTTAAACAATTAAAATGTTTGGTCTCATTGTTTTAGCTTCCACTCTGTGCTTCGTTGATTGTGAAATAGCAACTTATTCTCACTGCCAATCACTTAGGATCTTACCTGCATGTAAAAGAAAACCGTGTACTTACACCCTACCTAACCCCAGTACAGTGCCTGTACATGCTAAACTACGAGCTGTGTATATGAGCATATACATACAGTAGGTCTGTGTGCATATAGCTGTTATTGGATAGATTAATATACATATGTAGTACATGTGTGCATCCACAAGAAGAAGATCTAGACTAAAATCTGATGCCTTGAGAAGAAACGTCATCAGTACCTTGTGTTTGCACTCATGCGCAATGTTTGATCTCAGAGTTGCGGACATGTTCTGATTATTTATTTTCTTCTCTTTCCCTCATTCCAATCTTTCTTGATTTCTCATCTTTATCTCCCATCGTATAATATCGTGCAACATTGCATCTCCTCCTCTCTGTCCATCTTTCTGTCTTTCTTTTTCTTAATATTCTTCTCAGCAGCAGATTCAGACTCCCACCCCCCAGCCCTCACCAGGACCCCCCATAGTCCCGGCCGCCTCCCAGCCAGCGCCCCCTGGGACACCCCAACAAGTAAGACCCACAGAAACACAACAAGAGACATTTTTCTCTACTCTTCCCATTTCTCCTCACGTTATCGCTCTCCACACGTTCATAATGTCTTCCCTTGATGTCCAAACCCCATGAAGATAAAATACAAACATAGATCCACTCTCATGTTTTATGCTTATGCAGTATTAACTCATATGTCGGTTTTCTCTTTGAAGCTGTTGTCTATGCTTCAAGGTAACTACTCCCACAGAGCTGGCACTTCGCCCGAAGTAATACCACAGTCTTTTTAAAGAACAGTGCCCCCAGCGCACACCCCTGCCATGAAATAATTGCTGCACTAAACCAATTTGATTGAGCATGAAACCAGATGTTAATCGGGGATCGGATGTTCCCTGTAGAAAATAATTGAAAGTTAAATTTTTCCTTATTTTTAAACGACCAAAACAACAGTGCCAGCACGATTGTGGTCCCCATGTTTCCGTGAGAGCTGCATTCCAAACATTTTTTCACCATTTCGAATTTGTTCACATACTCTTTGCACTTTGTCATCTCGGTCAACAAATAACCAGGAAATTAATCATTTAGTGGATGAAATATAACTAAAAGGAATGAAAGTAAATGTATTTTCCCAGCTTACATCGTTCATATTATTTTGACTTCTCACAACCTGGAATTTATTTGTATCTAGGTTATTATAGGCAGGACGTGTTAGGGAACTGCGCTAGTAGTATTGCACCATAAAAAAACACAGGCAGATGTTAATGTGAACATTTACGTACTATATTTCATTTACATAATTATAATTTTCATACAATCTCTTGCACAAACTCTGTCTTCTCTCTAATTATGTGTGTGTGTTTCTCTCCAGGTCATTTCATCCAGTCAGAGCAGTACTTCAGTTCAGAGTCCCACACACACAACTCTGCAACAGGCACAGGTACAGCAACACTTTTAATGTCAATATATACAGAGGAACAATACACAATAAGCACATTGCTAATGCGGTAAAGCTGACAAAAATCTCTATTTACATACTTATAAACTGACAGGTTATGTACATTTCTAAGTTGAAGTTACTAATTACACATTTACAGATGCATTTAGATAAACAGATCCATTGTGGAAATGGAATGAAAAACAGCAATGATAGAAATGTCTCACATGTGATCAACACACTGAGCACATCAATCAAGCATCTGTTTCATCTGTTAAGATTTGATGATGTTTAGTCCTGTTGCCAGTAAACAACTGGAAGAGAAATTCAAACATCGTGTTGCTCAGATTCTTTGTCTAAATGTAATTACTGTATGTTTTTGCGCAGCCTGAATTGGTTTTTTGAACTTTGCTCTTTCATTGACTCAACTTGCTTCTGCTATTTTTCTTTCCATCCTCTGGCTCACTCTCCGGCATGATGCCTGTTTGTCCCCGGGTTTGTTTTTATTTGTGTTCTCCGTCTGTATGTATATATGTTTGTGTTTGTGATTTAATGCACAAAATGGATGGTGTATGTGTGTGTACGTGTGTTCAGTTGTGTGACCTCAGTCCATCACCCAGTATAGAACATCTTTACTTTTTGTACCAAGCTGCTAAGCTGGCTCTGGTGAAGGTACCATTATGTATGATACAGTATGTGTTGATGTACAGTAGGTGCCAGTGTGTCTCTGTCCCTGTGTGTTAGTGTGTGTGTGTGTGTGCATCAGTTTGAGCATGTGTTGAATGTGATTCAGTCGGTAAACAGAACATTGATAAGCTGGTTGATTCCTTATTTCTTTCCTTTATTCACCCCAGATGTTTTTACCAATTACCCAATTAAAAGCATGGATCCATATACAATTAATTAACATAAGAGACAATGGTAATAGATGAGGCTTGTGTGTATGGTGCTCTGACCCAACACACAAGACACACTATTCTGTATGGTGTAGTACTGAAGAAATTAAATACTGTTATCGTCCCTAAGATTCTTTCCCCCGGAAGATGGATAACTAAATCGATCCTGAGCGTACGTCTTTGAATCACATTGTAAAGTCTCAGTGGTAAGAGACATTTGAGAATATTTCTTTTAGCTGTGTCTTGATTTGTGATACGTTATCAAAGATCGTTGCTCATCTGCACAACACCAAGAATTGTTCTTGGTCCTGCAGCACCGTTAAAACTCTGTACACCAAACCTGGTCTGTGGAAATGTTGTTTTGTGGTTGCATGGTCTTCAAGTGTTGTATGTTGCACCTGGTTTTTATGTCACATAGTTGTTTGATTGAAGAGCTTGAGATTTTTGTCATGAATAGACATAATCCTTTTGTGTTTATAAAAAGCTTGTTGAGGGTCTCAGAATTGAAAGAGTCAGTGATGGGTCAGTGAAATATGGATGGATCATACCTCTCTCGATTATAAAGAGATTTATTATGGAGATAATGAAGACTTGCAGGCTCACTGATCTTTTATCTCCTCGGTTCCAAGGTACATTCATATTTAATTAGCGTATTTTAGATGAAACAGTTGAAGTAAGGACCATCCTCCACTCACTGCACCATCACCACAGTGACCGGCTGTAGTTTGCCAGTCGGTCTGTATACAGCTGACCACATGACGGGTTTACCTCCTCTCTCATCCCTCCTGTGACTTTGCGAATTTCCTTTTCTCAATTTTTACCCAACCTCTTGCCTCATGGCTTTCTTCTTCCCCCCTTAATTTTCCTCTCTGCCTCTTTCTCCTCCTCTTTCTTGCCCTCGCGCCTCTTCTCAGCCCAGTGTAACTCCGTCTACCTCTGCTGTGACGCACCCTTCTCCTTCGCCATCCCTTCCTATTACCATGCCGTCAGCGGTTGTGGCTTCCCCACCTTCTCCTCTGCCCCTCTCTGTTGGGGTGGTGCCTCCTATTGTTTCCCCTCCTCCTCCTCCTCCTGTGCCTCAACTATTGGCCACCATGGTGCCAATCATCAGCGTAGTCACCGCCCCACCTGACACTCCCATGGAAGTCCCTCCCCAGGTACTGGTTATAGATGGTCAAAACCACCACGTGGATGTCATGTCCCTGTTCAGTGTTTTCACGTTTGTGTGAAATCATTTGTTAGAGCAGTGGACAGCAAACTTTTTGAAACCAGAGCTTTGGATTATTGAGCTGTGAGTTTATAAAATGAGCACCTCAGTAGTTTGGATTTATATATGTGTTTATAGTTTTGTCCAGTTTTGTTGTGATCAATATTTGCTCCTACTTGTTAAATGTGTATTGTCTAAGTTGTACTTATTGTACATTAATTTGAGGGATTGTTAGAACGGTAATTTAAGTCTTTAGTCTGTGGTTTACTGTGCATTACTCAGAGTAATCAGTTTGGTGTTTTGTGTTGAATAGCTTGGGGGTTTTGGTTTGAGTGTAGCAACACAGATTTATTCGGCAGTGAAACTCTGTTGAATAGAATCAGTCGGTCAGTGTCTGCAGAGAGTTTAACTATGAGGATGCATGGGTTATTATAGATATTCTAAACATCTAGTAGACAAAATCCCATTTATTCAATCTTTTATTATCATTTCTTGCTCTGCTACTTTTGTCCCATGCTCTAGTTTTAGTTGTCGTTTGACCCAGCTCTTTGTCCCATATCCAACCTGCATATTTCAATTCAGTTGAACTATTTTCCCTCTAAATTCATGAAAGCATTGCTTGCAATCTGCTTAGTTTTCTCTCTACCTTTTGTCACAGTGTTCTTATATTTCATACTTTCTTCAAAATGTCCGTACCGTTAATGGTTGTGTTGGGGATAATACTGAGTGAGTATCTATGTGCATTTTCACGTGTCTGTGTGTTTCAGTCCGTCTCTCAGTCTTCAGAACTGTCCCAGTCCCAGCTGCAGCCACCTCAAGTTCTCTCATCTATAGAGAGGTAATACATGCACACATAAACATTCTCTCACGCACAGTCACTGAACCTAGAGTCCTCAAACAACATCTAATTCTTCATCACTTTTGATTATGTCTTTTTGGCTCCCATCTCTCCTTCATACATCAGTGGCCACTCGGAAACGTCAGGTCTGAGTGATGGCAACGAGGGGGGAGGAGGTCGTCACGAAGGGCGCTCCACCAAGCGACATCAGAGACGCTCTGTGCGAAGTCGATCACGCCACGAGAAGATCTCCAAGGCGAAGCTCAATGTTCTCAATGTAATAGCACATCCCATAAATCATACAAAGTCATAATTAAACAATAAATCCTCGTCTGCACTCTACCCACTGACGCTGTATTGGGTGTTATGAGCTGCAATAAAAGTAATGAAAACATCTGACACACTCATCTTTTTTATTTTGCCTCCTTTTAACTTTATCTTTCTCTCTCTCTTGTGTGTGTAGATCTCCAGCCGAGGAGACAGGGTAGCAGAGTGTCAGCTGGAGACTCACAACAGGAAGATGGTGACGTTCAGGTTTGACCTGGATGGTGACAATCCTGAGGAGATCGCTCAGATCATGGTACACACACTGGCCCTTGTTTCATGTTGTCCACCAGTCTTTTGATTAATTTAATCTCACCTTCATCATAGTAATGTGCTGAGAGATCTTCATTCGGCTGGAATATGCGTCTTGTGCGCGGGCTGCATATTCCTTTTCATCAGAAACCACTTAAGTTCACGTAATTGATTCGGACTTGTTTTTTGTTTTTTATCAAGAGAGTTCACTCAAGGACACCGGCATAGGAGGCAAAAACCAGGATATTGCTTTGTTTCTGTCACATATTTCATCTGAACTGTTTTTGTGTGTCCAGGTCCAGAGTGAGTTCATCCTGGAGAGTGAGAGGGAGTCATTCATTGAACAGGTCAGGGAGGTGATAGAGAACGCTGATGAGAAGGGTCTGGAGAGAGACGCAAACAGCCAGGTAGAAACAACAACACACTGGTTTGATTTTAAATTCTGAACACACACTGAATTGTCAAATCATCCCGGAACTTTACAAACCTCTTGTTTTTTTGTCACAGTTAATCTTCCAGTCTCAGTCATATGTCAATGTTGTTGATCCACAGATGACCGGTGGCATGGAGCAGCAGATTCCTGTCATATCTGTGCCCATGCCAGGTAAAAAAAAAACACAGCTAGGGTATTCATATTTATGCAAATGCATAGATTATTGGTAACACTGTTGTTTATCTCTGTTCATTTTGTCCTCAGACATCCCCCCAAGTGCAACAGCACAAGTGGTTCATTCAGCAGGTCGGAGGTTCATCGTCAGCCCCGTACCTGAAGCCAGGCTGAAGGAGCAAATGTTTCCCACCTCTTCTCCGACTGCCACTGCACCTTCTGTTGAAACAGGTAGGGATCATTGTCTACGCCGAGATCTGACACTAATGAGAAAAGTTTTATCATAACATTTTAATATACAATCAGTATGATGACCAAAATGAAAATAAGATCCAGTTTTAGACCAGAAGTTTTAGCTTCAAGCACTCACATCCAATGGCAGAGTACTCTGTGACACTCTGACACACACACTCTAAGTACTTATCAGATTAAGCTGTAATGCTTTTAGAGGAATTATTCCAAACGTTCTGTCCAAATGCAATAACACACTGGCATTTATTTAATTTAATACTGAAGGATCTTCTGGAAGAACACTGGAACATAAACAGTGGTATCCAGTCTTCTGTCGGATTTCGTGGAACTTTAAACATTATTCCATGAAATATATATATAATCATTAAGCATTTCAAAATTCAAAATTGTTATGGCAAACAAAATTTAGACAGATTTGAAATAAAACATTTTCATTTTAGTGCTTCCTAGTTTTCTGAATAATGCAAAGGAGAAACAAGGTATATTTTATTACTTGATTAACATACAGTTGCGAGGCAGAGGGGAAACTACTGGGATGAATGCAATCAGGATCACTAGACTGGAAGTAGCCAATGGTTAATGTATAGACATCCCTTAATAAATGAAAGAAAGTGTCACTGACATTTAAACTATTACATGAAATCACTAAAAGCACAGAGAAGAGGATCTGGTTTAAAGTTGTGTCTGTTTTTCTCCAGTTCCTCCGGCATCAGCTCCAGCTCCATCTCAGACTCCGGGCCAAGGTTTGGGGTTGTCCCAGTCTGCAGGAGTAATCAGCTTACAACAGGCCTTCTCTGAGCTCAAACAGAACCAGAATCAGTTTGATCCAGGACCCAGCACCGCCCCAGCCTCCATCCACTCCACCCATCCTTCTCTACAGCCTTCAGCTTCCCCTGTCCCCTCACAGGCTAGCACCGTCTCCTCCAGTGCTGATATTACTCCTAGTCTTGTCCCCTCTAATTTATCCAAGGCACAGGAACAGGTTATGGATGCCTCTCATCCTCCTCATTCCTCCTCCCCCTATACTGTTGCTGCTGTGTGTCACAGTCCTCCCAGTTCCTCATCGCCTCCTCCGACTGGGGTGAACCAGTCCATCCATCAGTCGCAGCCCGGGACACAGGCTGCCCAAATTCAGCCCCAGGCTTTCACCCAGCCTCAGTCCCAATCAGTCTCCGCTGTCGCTGCTTCTTCAGTAACTTCCACTTTACCCCCGGCGAGCATCTCCAACATTGCCCCAACAATGCTCACCTCTCCTCCCCCTGCCCAGTCTGTCCCTCTTGTGTCCTCCCCCCCCTCCTCCACTCTCACAGCCAGCGAAGTCTCCTCCATTCATCAGTCTGTCTCCTCCACCTCGTCGTCTACTCCTCCCCACTCCTCCTCGGCCGTCCCAGGCCCCCAAACCACTCCCTCTGCCACCTCCACTACACCTATTCTGACTGGGCAGACGCATACACACAGTGGGGAATGTGATGCAAGGTGAGAGTCAGTCGATATGGTTTTATTTATCAGGGCAACCAAATACTTTGAGTATCAGTGAAGTAATAAAAGCAAGTATTCTTGCTTTCTTCCCTTTTGCTTGAAGTAAACTGATCAATAAACAACTACATCCTCATTAAAAATGTCGATATGCCGAGTAAATTGTAATTAATAAATATCAATATTTTGCTTTTGTAGTCAAAAAGTTGACAAGACAGATAAAACTCAATATTTGAACAAGTTTTCAGAGACTTAATATTTTCTTAGGTGTGAGGCGTACGCTGAGGCCCAAGGCAAACCGGACGACATCCAAGTTCTGGAGAAGAAGCTTCGCTCCCTCTTCATGGACCTCGGCGGAGGAGGGCCCTCCAGCCAGGGAGATAGCGTAGGTGCTGACACTGGCTCTGGAGCCTCTGTGGCAGGTACCTCGTCCCCGTTGGGGCCCAGCTCTACCTCCACAACACCTGGCTCCAGCCTGCCAAACAATCCTCTTCAGCCCCCCTCCAGCCTAGCGATAGGGTCAGTGGGGTCACCTGCACCATTCCAGGGACCTGGGACAGCTATTTCCACCCCTTCAACGACGGGTACATAAAATATTTTTGATGCGTTTCTTTATAATGTGATTTTATAAACTTGTTTTCTAACTTTATGATATTTTTTTTTTTTCAGTCATCCCTGCCTCATCCTTTGGCCAGACCACTCCATCTAAAACCCCCTTATCCAGGGTACCGGTAGGTGATACAGTTTTGCAATACATAAAAATATTACATGATTTTAGAGCTTGTTAAACTATCAACATTTCCTCACTTATGTGTTTGGAGAGCATGTGCATGTTTTAGTTGAAACTGTCAAGCTAATTTACACTTCTACACTTAAAGGTTAAGAGTTCAGATTTTTTAATGTGGACAATAAATGTTCCGACATGTTTCAACTCACTTTACTTACAACTCATCTGGCATGACAATTTCTTTTAACATTCTCCTCGATGAACACTATTCTTGTAACTTCCTCTACAACTGTTTCTCTCTCTCATTTCTCCCACTCTGTCTTTTCATCGCCTCTCTTTCTCTGGGATTAGGCCAGTTCATCTCCTTCAGAACTCCTGCCATCCTTCCCTGGACCTTGTGTAATACAGGTGTTTTTTTCTTTGCTCATTTTAAAGAGTCACCATCGCAATGTGATGCATTATTAGTTAATTGTTGGATCTGTGCTGGACTTGTGGGCGACTGTTATTACTTTTTCTAAAGAGGACAATTACATCCTAAACGACTAAATACACATCCGGAAATGTATTAAAGCACAGAGATGCAATTTCTTGAAAAATCTGACCTGGCAAATATTCACATATATTCACCTCATATCTGATGTAGAGTCATGGAGTAGACTTGTTTGTTTTCATTAGTATCATCTGCTTGTAGTCAAAGCTCATCTGAGTTTGTGGAGGTATGTCATCAGAGAACCTATAAAAACTACACAGATGAGCACTGTGGGGGCTGAATCTTGATTTTTATATTTTGTTAGGGTCAGAAATTAAAATAAACTTTTCATAATTAGACCAACAAAGTCAGGATTGAAAGCCACAAAAAACGATGTTTAAAGCAACAAACTCTCTTCCCCTGTTGCAAAACTAAATCAGTCAAACAAAATTAGTGAACTATTTTTGAGTTTTTAAATCACAACCTTCCTTTGAATCATTAATTTGAACAACAGAAATCCATATAGTGGCGCATAATAAAATCATAACATCTGAAATTTGATAAATTATAATTTGATTATATTGAATAGTTGCCCTCACATGTTTTTGCCTCATCAGTGTTGATGTTGCTAATCAGCGTGTTCTCCTTCAGTCCCAGCAGCCTCTGGAGGACCTAGATGCACAGTTGAGGAGAGCACTGAGTCCAGAGACTGTTCCTGTCAGCACACACTCACAGGTAAACATACGCACACAGGTTCACATGTTATTATGGTGTCTCATACTGACATTGCACCTTTTGCACTAGTTCAATCACACTGCTCTTTATTAATTAATCTTTTCCTTTCCTCTCTCCGATCCCTAGGCCTCTCATGGTGGTTTTACTGGAGTGGGACCACCAGGTATGTGTACTGCAGAAAAACGAATGTATACACATATTTTGATTATCTGACTCATATCAGCTTCTGTTTGACATTTGTAATATTTGTCTTTCAGTACCCTTTTCTCTTGATGAGGACACTGTGTCCTCGCCTGCTCCTCCTCCTGCAATTAAACTTGGAAGATTTCAGGTAAATGCTAATTCACACTTCAGACCATACATACATGGATACCTACAATAAAGATGGCAGGATCCCCAAACCCTAAACACTTCTAAAAATGTTTGCTTTTCATGTCAGTGTTTGACTTTCAAAGCAGAAAGTTATAAGAAAAATGTTTGTTTCTCTTTTCTATGTTGCTACCTCCTTTTCCCTTATAACTCTATCACCTGCTTAGGTGTCACTTGCCACTGAAGAGCCTCCAGTCCTCCACCCGGCCTGCACTGAATCATCCTCCACCACCTCCTCGTCTTCGTCCTCCTCGTCCTCATCCTCAAGTCTCTCCAGCCCGGAAAACACGCTGCATAAAGACTCCTTGTCTCCTCTGAAAGGGGGAGGAGGACAAGGAGGAGACATTGTAGATGGACTCCCCCAGAGGACAGTGATGGGATCCCACCAACCCTCCCCCTTCACCTCTCCCTGTCCGTCTCCTAAGCCCACTACTACGATAGGACGCTTCCAGGTATTTCCTGTTTTTGATCTTGTAGTTAAATGGGTGAGGGGTCACAATCCTGCAAGAACAAACAATTAAAGCCTATGTTACTGCTTTTGTTTTGAATTAACAAATCTAATAAACAGTGTTTTACAGCTCATCTCAAACATATCTGTAAACTGTGTCTTGGTCAAAGTTCTCCTCCACTTTTAAAATTTGGCAAAAGTGGTTTAAGGCTCTTCTTGTCCTACATTTTAAGGTCACCACCAACCCTGAGGCTCGTGTCGGTAGATTCTCGGTCAGTCGTGCCCAGGAGCAGAGCCCTGAGCCCAGGCAAAGCCCTCTACCCGCTGCCCAAGCTGCTAACGGACCCAGCGAACCCAGGCAGATTTTGACCCCAGACTCAACTCATAAAGCCTCCCTGCCAAGCTTAAACAACAACTCCTTCAATAACTCCTACATCAGCAGTGATAACGACTCCGAATTTGAGGACGACGACTTCAAATGTGAAGTCAGCCGGCTCAAAGAAAAGTAAATTGTCCTCTCTTCAGTTCTTAGAAATCTGAAAAAGAAAAGATAGTCTGTCTTTCCTCCATTGCTTCTCTTTGTCTTTCTTCTTTTCCTGAAGAGGGAAGTTTAGGTCATCTTAGAAAACTTGGCCCACCTGCCTGAACCTCATTATTTATATTGTTTTGCCAGTCAATATTTTATTCCAAATATGTATTCTCTCTTTTTTTCCACTAGGCACATGCGTGAGATTCAGGCCCTTCACTCCCGTCAGAAGGAGGAGATAGACGGCCTCTTTACCAGGCTGGGAAAGGTAACTCACCACATCAGTGCACTAAAAACCTGATAAACAGCATCACATACAGTCGCTTACATCCACTCATCTTCTGATGTTCAATTAGGTTCCTCCGGCTGCAGTGCTCCCTCCGGTTATAGCTTTGACTGGCAGGAGGAGACGACCTACCAAAAGCAAATCATCCAAATCGTCCAGAACCAGCTCCATGGTCGGCAGCAAGAGTCCATTACAGCCAGGTATGTTCTTGCCTTAACATTTTTATTCAAGTCTCAGTTTGTACAAAAGTACAAAACAAACAAATGTATGTATTAAATATTTGTCTGGTAGCATCAAGCCATATACACACTTTAGTTCCATGAAATGTGGTAGTTCAGAAATGATGAATCTAACTGAATTTGAAGGTTCTTTTATATCAGGTTGATTTGTTAATGACATTCAGCCTCAGCTGTGTGTGTATTGATTACTAGCTAATATTAGCATTGTAACATGCTCAACAAAAATGGTCAACATGCAAAACATTAGCATGTCAAGGTGAACATTTAGCTCAGACCTGCTAGCATGACTTAAATTTAACTCATGGCACCAAAGCAAAGATAGATTGAACCAAAAATATCCACATGGCTTGATACTACCAGACTGAGGTGATGTATTTTGAGTAATTTGCTAAACCTGACCTTTGAACCCTGCACCTCTGAATAATGACTTACCTCAATCTTTAACTTAAACTCCACCACAGTCAAGATGTTCACAAACTCTCACTAACATTGCACCTTCTCTGTGTTTATGCATCCGTGTGTGTATGTGCTTGGTTACACGTGTGTGTGGGTGTGCGCTGGAGCAGACTCTAAGCCTCAACATTTCTGACTGCTTTCCCCTCCTGTGTTTTCTTTGTGTGTGGTTTTGTACATTGTGGTGACTATGTAAATGTCTGTGGTGACGGGTGTCTCATCTGTCCATTATGTGCGTGCGTGTGTGTGCGTGTGTGTGTGTGTGTGTGTTTGTGTGTTTTACCTGTGGTGTGTCGTTCCTATCCTGTCCTCTACTGCCCATGCCATGTGCCTTTTCTAGGCAGCACTTTATCCGCCCAGAGCGTCCCGACCATGTACCCCGGGCAACTGGCTCTGTTAGCCCCAGGAGGATTAGCTGATTCAGTCGGCAGCGCTCTGCCCCAGCCCCTCAAACCCTCTCCCTCCAGCGATAACCTGTGTTCGGCCTACACCAGTGATGCAGCGCTCTCTGTGCCCAGCCTGTGTGCTCCCACCCCAGGTAGGCATGCTGCTGGGAATTCCAGGCCATACCAGCCCTCATCACATTCCCACCACATAAGAAACACACTATGGGAAACAATTCATTTGAGCTTAAATATCTTGTTTTACTCTTTGTATACGGGCACAGTCCTCACTCCATCACAATCGGACACTCCTAACATCTCTCTCTACCTGTCTTGGACTATTTCTCTCTCTGTCTGCGTGAAGCGGTGTGATGGCTAACTGACTGTTACATTATCCCTGTCATCTATCCCTCTCCTGTCTTTCTCTTCTCTATTTTTCATTCTTGCCCTTCTTCTCTTTCTTTGTTGCTCTTCTTGATTCTCATTCTCTCTCTCTCTCTCTCTCTCTCTCTCTCTCTCCCCTCTCTCTCTCTCTTTCTGCATTTTCCTCCCATCTTCTGCACTCTCCTTTTCTTCATCCTCATCTTCTCTCTCCCCCCTTCCCTTTCCTCCTCCCTCTCTTCAGGCTGTATAAAGTTCAGCTGGGGTTCGGAGCGTTCGGCCTTCAAACCTGGCGGCAGGAGGACACGCTTTCTGAGTACGCCCTGCTTGGCTCTTTGTGTGTAATGCTTTATTTCTTTGCTCTTCTCTTTTAGCCGTCCTTACTTACTTTTGTTCTAGTTTTTGTATGACTCCTTTATCCGTCAAGTCATGGTCATCCTGTCTTCCCGTGGGTTTTCTTCTTTGATGGAAGAAGACCCTTTGCTTCTGATATCCTGCTGCAATCTGATAAAACTAAATCAGCTTTTAGGAATTAGTTGAAAACATTTATTTCCCCAGAGGATGTTAGCTGAGTTAGCCTTCTTTTTTTTTTACTTAACTACCTTACAACCATCCTTATTGAGCGAAAGACATTTTAAATACAGAAGGTAATTGAACAATTAGAGATGAGAACAGACTGCAGTACAGTAAGTGATCCAGATGATGGTTCTTTTTAGGAATCACTGGACTTCGAAATAAGTATAAATCAATCATGTACCAATAATGACAGTGTGTCTCACTGTTCACTGTCAAGTTACTGTAACCTTGTTTTGTGGAGGTATTTTTAATAAGAGAAAATACAAATGATCTAAAAAGGAGACTTAATTTCCCAGAGCAGGCTCAACCAGCAGCTAAAACAATGTTGGATTCTGCGTCTTTGGGCTGTATCTACATTGGAGTCATTCGGCTAATGCACCATAAAAACCTATTTACAGTTTTCTAGGCCTTAACTCCATGATGACTGGCACTGTGAGCAGAGCTGCATTACTGGAAATCTCCTTCCAGTCTATTCCTTTAGACCTAACAAGCTACTGCTCATGAGATCTGAAAGCTGAGTCCCATGGTGCAGTTTTGTGTGATTGTCTGTGTCGATATGAGTTTTGACTCAAATCCAGAGTGCTTCCATTTCCTAACTTTGTCTCCATTAAAACAAGCAGACTAACAAGGACAGACAAGTGGAGACCTGATGACTTGAGACCTCTGTCATACAGTTTTTTCTCTTGGACATTTTCCTATTTGTGTTTAATTCAACTTCATTAGTTAATTAAGTACAGGTCTGTTTAAATCCTCTCAATCAGTATTCATTTATTCAGAAATCAACGAAATTGTTTTAAGCCCAATTATAATCATCGTTATATGTAGTGTTGTGGGTTGAATGTGTTGTGCTTGATGAAGGGATAATTATGAATGCTGACAAACCCTCTGCAGCTCAAACCCTTTCTCTCCCTTCCCTCTTTCCTCCCCTGCCTCACCCCTTATCCTCATCCCCTCTCTCCCTCACCTCTCCCTCACCTGTCCCTCTGTCACTGCACAGCCAGGAGGGGGGGGAGAGAGAGAAAGACCTGGGTCTCAGTCTTTGTAACTTGTTTATCGGCAGCTAGCGTAGGAAAAAGTCATAAAATTGGCATGAAGTCTATATCAGCATGAGAATCCCACTGACTTCATTCTATTTAAGTCGCGGGCGCTGGCAGTGATTTAGAGGTGTGGAATGACACTGCGCTGATGTACAGTCAGATATATATTCCACATGGACCCAGTTCTGATAGGGCCCTGTGAGCTGTAGAGGACTCAGGACCTGGGGTTGGTTACCCAAAAGCATTGTAAAGCCACGGTACAGGGGTGATACTTTGAGGCAGTGTACAAGCAAATTAAACATATGTATTAGCTTTAAGAGCTTTTATTAAATAATATGGACAGTTGCTTATTGCTGCTACAGTAACTTCTGCACTTCCTCAGAGGTTTGCCCACATATCGTGGCTTTGTGAAAGAGAGCATCTCTACCCAGCTGTTTGTGTGTGACATTTCTAGTCCGTCTTCCCCACAGTGAAGCAGACGGATCACACAGCAATGACACTTGAAATAATAATTATGAATATCACATGCACATTTTGAGAAATTGCGGATTCACACTCGTCTCTTGTTTGCTTTGGTTTGAAGCGCCATTGATCTCTTTAATGATGTTGTTGGGCAACTCAACCTCAAAGTGTTGTGTATTTGTACCTCAGGTTCAAGTTACCACTCATGCATTGTGTTTGGTTGTTGTGGGGTTTAACTCTGACTCTCTCCCAATCCTCCAATTGTTGTCTTCCGGGCCGCACAGGGAAGATGGTGAAAAAAGTCTGCCCCTGCAACCAGCTCTGTAGTAACTATCTCTCTTTTTGGTCTTTCCTCCCTTCATCCATCTCCCCCCCTTCTCCATCCTCGCACTCGCTCTCCCACGCTTCCTCCCACCCTCCGATGCCCTCAAGGTTTCAAGTTTGACCTTCAGCCAGATTTGAGATCAGATCAATTCATCTGTTGCAGCTCCTGTAACACACTCATTTTAATTTCAGTCAGGTTTGAGCTCTGAAATGACTGAAGAAACCATCACAGACTCAAACCGACGTGTGCATGCACCTGCCGGCTCTTTACACACATGATCAAACACACGCTAACTCACCCAGACAGCTGTTCGCCCCTCTCTGTCCCCCCTCCCTCTCCCTCCCTTTCCTCGTCATGGCTTGTGGTCTAGACTACGTTGCCCAGAGTTCCCTGCTGCTGCAGTCGGTCATGACTCAGCCTCTCCTCATATTTATTTTCCTCCATTTTATTTAGCATGACATGACAGTTTTTTTTGTCCAGGACCAACTGTATGATTACTTTTTCAACTGGCTAATCCCTGCATATTATTATATCCTTATGTCTGATGCAGTGAGGTCAGATAAACATTTCACAGCCATGATCATTCATCAACATTCCTTTAGGTTCTATTTGTCTGCAATACAAATACATCAGCTCCTTGTAGTTATAATCTGGATTTGAAATATGTGCACTAAAGGGATTATAATAGATACAAAAAAAGTTTATATTGCAGTATTCTGCTCATTAAAAATATAGGTAGCCGTTCTTTGGCCTGAATGATGGGAAGCAATCATGTATTTGTGAAACCTTAAGGTCTGAGATTATGTGACACAAATCGGTGTTTGAAAGACAGAGGTCTAGAGTTTTCGTCTTTCATCTCTCAGTGAAACGTTTTCTCTTGGCTCGGTAGGGAGACACTAACCTTAACAAATACAAACCTGCTATATAGTATCACGATGACATCATTTAAATCAATTCATGTTTTTGCCTCTTCAACACAAGCTGTATTCAGTTTGCAGTGTGTTTGTTTTTGCTTTGATGATGACTGATGCTGAGGGCTGAGCAAAGAGCAAACTACCTGCTGGTGTTACAGAGCTCGAGTGCCATCTAGTGGTGAAAAGGTGAAGTGAAGCACTGAGTTCAGTGGAACACAGGGCCGCTCATCTGCTCAGATCAACCTCGCTGTAGGAGAATGGCGCCGAGCATGGCAGCTTCACAGATTGCCCAGTGTATCACTAGTCTGACAAATATAAGGTTTAGCATTTGTCATAATTATTTGAAAAACTGACCATGTTCTGCATTAATTTTTCGTCTAGTATCATAGTTAAACTCTTGTTCCTGTTTATCATCCATCATTTAAACTAAACATTATAATTCTAGGACCATGATCTGCCCTAAAATTCTGCCCTGACCAGCCTCTCTCACCACATAACAGCCCTTTTCATGGTCAAGACTGGACATACATCCACATTCATTCAGATAACATTAGTCTATGTCCTTGTTTGTATACTATCTCACATTATTTTGCTCCCCCCCCCCCCCCTGTTTGTTTGTCCTCACAGGGACTAACAGCACCATCGCAGTGAGCGGCTCTGGAGGTTTGGGTCAGAGCCAGACGGGTTCTCAGTATCTGCCCGCCAACATGTCGGTCCCCCACCAGAGGAAAGGAACCTTCACCGATGACCTCCACAAGCTGGTGGACAACTGGGCCCGAGATGCCATGAACCTCTCACAGGTTTGCTGCTGTTTTTGATTCATGCCAGCAGAGGTTGTTGTTTTTCCTTCCACTATGACTCACCAGCTCCCGGAGGTAGTTCACTGAGGAGAACGTTTTAGTTTTTTTTAAAGCTAAAGGGATTGGCAGAGTCTAACAAGCCACGGCGAAAATCTACTAGCTGATGGGATGTTACCTTAACATCTACAACGTCCTGTATCCATTTGGCACTTTAAGTGTTGACATCCACACTAACTCCGACACGTTATGAAACAAACACTACGTATGCTGTTGCAGAGATTATTATATTAATCTGTGAAGTGAAGAAGTGCCCGTCCCTACTGCCTGAATATCAGGAGTTAACAAATAAGAATTTACTAATATGCTGCAAAGTCCATATATTTTCATAATTTCAATTGCAAATAAATGTGTTTCTAAATATACTTTTGTGATTTTTATATAATAGACGTTTCTCTTTAGGCGTCTTAACTTTTTAATCTCTTAATTATAAAAAATGATTACTTTCTATACAGCCGAGCTAAATCAATTTGAGTTTAACAACAAACTTACTTTTTCAGGGTAAGAGGAGTGCCAAACAGCTGCAGCAAACTCCAGCGCAGGGACACAGCTATGAGGTAAGTCTAAACACACACCATACGCACACACACTCTCGCATGCACACACACACACACACACACACACACACACTGGATGCAGTCTTAATAAATAAATATAAAATAGTTTGAATCCATTAAATTCCATCACATGTAGCTTGAGTTTCTAACTTGGTAACTCTGTCCAGTTCAGACAGTATGAAGAAGATATTAATATTTAACAGATGCTTTATTTTGATAAAATTCCAGCTCTGAATAAAATCATGTCACCAGATTAATGATGAATCTTTTCCTCTTGTTAGGTCATCCAGTCAGCGAGTCTGGGCAGGAAGTTCTCGGCTCCCAGCCAACTGTGTCCCAGCAGCCTTGGAGGCTCTGCACACCTCCCCACAAACCCCACCGCTACCTCTCTGGCCAGCCGCAAGGGCTCCCTGTGCCACCCCCCCACCTCCTCCTCTCCATCTCAACCCCAGCCTACCCAATTCATCCAGTACACCCCCACCGCCGCCTACAGTGCACAGTGGTCTGGTCCGGCTCATGGCTTGTCGGCCTCGCAGCAGGCTCCGGTACAACCTGGGCCCCTGCTGGTCAGCACCTCCCAGCCCCTGGGCCCCTACCCCACCCCACAGGGCCAGATTCCCGGGCAGGGGCCATTCCAGGCTTTCCATTTGACCAACGCTCTGCAGAAGTCTGTCAGCAACCCAGGAGGACCCAATCTGAGGACCACGTAGGGCTGGGGATCAGGGCTGGATTGAATCACGGCCCGACTGGTGTGAACTGGTGTGGGGCGGAGAGTGTTTTGGGCTTGATCAGTGAGAGAAGAACAAGGAGCTCGGTGTTTAAAGATGTTGGATGCTGACGTGTCAGGAGAATGGAAAAGGAGTAGCTGAAGAGAGGAGAAACCAGGAAAGAGGAATTTCAAGTGCGACCATCTCCATTTGCCTCTGCTTCGATCCAAGTGTGCGAGACACTGACACAGACGCAGCTAAACAATCTCCTTGGCTGCTGTGTCTGACCCTGGGCTTGTGACAGCAGCCAAAGGCTCAAGGATAAAGGAAAAGACTGATGAGTGTAATGTTAACAAGCCAAAGAGGTTGTGACAGGATACGGGACTGTTGTTGAAGACTGAGTGTGTGTGTGTGCCTTGTTGTGTATGAGCTATTATAACTTAATCACACTTGTTTCATTACATGCTTTATATTGGGTGAACAAGCTCATACATGATGGGGCGCACATGTGTCCTAGTTTACGGTGATAGAAGATACAACATGCGGTTAAAGTGGAAGGATGTGGTGACGATGAAAAAGTCAGCAGACAAAAGCTTTGGTAGAAAGAAAAAAGATGTTTAGATCTGTGTCTGTGTTTATTCTCCCGTGT
The DNA here is from genome assembly GCF_947347685.1 of Pleuronectes platessa. Taxonomy (NCBI): domain Eukaryota; kingdom Metazoa; phylum Chordata; class Actinopteri; order Pleuronectiformes; family Pleuronectidae; genus Pleuronectes; species Pleuronectes platessa. The sequence goes on from NC_070647.1 coordinate 12,650,369, forward strand.
GTGTGATAAGTCAGGAAGTGTTTTTTCTTCAGTATTCAGACATTTTTTCTTAACCGTCAAAAGCACAAAGAATATCGAGAACAAATGGAATCAAAGCAAACTGAGAATAGTTAGCAGCTCGGCACTTGGTGGAATCAGCTTGTGATGGCTTCTCGTTCCTCCGTCGTTCTGGCAAAGCGTTCACACCGAGCTAGAGAGGTGGAGGACAGATAGTATGTGGAAACGGAGAGACACCTCTGTTTCCCGTTCCTCTGCTTACTTCACGAACGATAAATCAATGAGAGCACTTATTGGGACACGACGATGCTTCTGCGCGGCCCAACACCTCTTCACTGTCACGACTCCACCTCCTCCTTCTCCTCCATGCCTATCTCCGCCTCTCTGTTGCCATTTGAAGCAATAACAGCAGAAACCTTTTAAGAGGAAAGGAAAACAAAAGAAACATGAGAGAACTCATTGTGAAAAAGTGGCCTTGTTATCAGAATAATATCACAGTCCCTGTACAGTTTATTTTGTAGAATTTTGATGATTCCATTTAGTTCTTTTATTTTGGTTTTGTATTGTTTTTTGTTTGGCTTTGTTTGCTTCTTGCCCCCAGCTGGCAATCTGACACAAACACATGCACACACATACACAAATGTAAAAGATATGAATTCAGACATGCACACATTCATGCACAACCAGATGTAAATACACACACGTGTTGTTGGAGGCGTAGCAGCTGTTTAAGGGACGTAGATGTCTCAGTTCTTAGCGTCATTAAGCTGGTTTCAACACTCGGGTTCGAAATAATTGCAATGTACATTTATTATCATTATTGTTGTTAATGATCATTATTCTATTTAAAAAGAAACAAACAAAAAACGTGTTCTGTCGATGGACCTGTTATACACACGCACATCGGAGCCCGATGTGGAAACACTGTGATTATTGTTGTTGTTAGCGAAAGTGTTGTTGGACGACTTTAGTTTTAGGGTAACAATGAAAAAAAAAATATATGAGTGAACGGTTCTGGGTCCTTTCACTTTCAATTCACTGCTTCCTTCAAATGTCTCATCAAAATGTGAAAATGGAAAATATAAAACACAGTTATTTTCAATAAACATCCTCCCATCCAGTCACTGAGGACCTACTTCTAAACAAATGCCTTATACCACCAACCAATCGCCAGCAGCTTCAGTTTACAACTGATTGAATTGAAAGCTGAAACTGACCTCAGAGCCTGAATATAAAGACAAAACCAGAATGAACGGCAGGATAGTTGATATGTAGATTTAAAACAAAAGTAATGCTAGCTATTTGTTTTCTTAATACAGTACTTAAACAGTATATCAGACACTTTAAATAGCCCTCTTCCTACCTTCCTCCCCTGGTTTTGTTAGATGAATGTGAATGTATAAACCAATGGTGTCCATTTTAATGTACTTGAAAAGAAAAAGTCTGTCTTTTATTTCTATTTTTTTTTGCTCTGTTTCTCCCCCCCTCCAGAGCCTCTGGTGAATACTGGAGGTATTTACTAGTGCCTTACCTCCTTCCTGTTGCTTCTTTGTTGGGTTGGGTGGACGTGCGTGGGGAGTTGAGGGGTGTCACTGTGTCATCGGCCCTGATGGTCGGACATGGTTGATGGACACTTGCTGTGGTCAGCTCCTGCAGGTTGTGGTTACTAATTTGTGTCCTTCAAAATGCTCAAATTTAACCTTTTTTTTTTGTTGTGGGAGAATTGGGAGGAAAGCTGAATCAAAAATATTGAAAACCGTGACATCAGAGTTGTTTCTTTCATTGCTGTGCTTTGCTCTTATACGCACGAGGCCCGGCTGAGTCTTCAGGCCCAGCTGCACCACCAACAGAATGAAATGATGGAGGGAACGTGATACTTTATCGGTGCCATTTTGTTTTTTCAGGTTGTTAATTGTAAATATGAGGAAGGGGATTCCGTTTTATGGAGATTGGAGTTTTTGAAGATTGTATTTGAAGCTTGGACCACTCTGTACTTTAGAGCCACTGGCCTGGGTGCAGTAGAGAGTTCAGTCAGTGACACAGTGGTGTACACACGTGTTGTATACCAAAACATAAATCATATTTCTTTCTGACTGCTTTGTGAATTTGGCAAAAGACTAAAAAAAAGTATATTTTTCTGAATTTGTCCTCAATTTAATGATCTCTCCTAATGAATGAGGAGTAGTGCACCTTTACATATTATTACATCGACATAGTAAAAACCAAATCTTCTTCATCAGGACTGTGTCTGTGGTCTGATCAGATCCTGTATCAAAATATTGCTGAATCCTTATTGGGTGCATGGAAATATATGACATCACCTTTTTCTAAGTAGGATGAGGATTAGAAATAAAGTAAATACAAAGATCTCTGTGGTGAAATAACCAAAACCGTTCAAACTTCACTCTTTACTCAAAGTGTTACACATCTCAGAGATGCTGCTGCTGCTGCTGGGCAAACAAAGCAAAGAGTCAGAGTAAGGTATGAACATCGTTTCATCCCACTGTGCATTTGGGAAGCTGCACCATTCAGGGTCAAATGTGTGGTGGTGGTGGTGGTGGTGGTTGGAGTGAATGTGAGCACCGCGGTGGTCATATATGGAAGCGATGGAGGTTTCAGATTCAAGGCCTTCGAAACCCTGTTCTGATTTTAACCTTCATTTATCAGAGCAGATCAAAACTTGTCTGGTACAAACTTTAACATTCACTTAAAAACAACCTTGCGTCTTTTATTTTGTTTTTCATTGGAAAGGGTTTGTTCTGGATTCACATCAACACATTACGAAAACTTTGTAAAGTTTGTACAAAAACAACAACATTGCTTCTGCCTGTTTGTTTTTTGTGACATTTTCCCCGTGAAACGTTAATGCAACATTTTTACTACTTAGCAGGTTTGGTTGAAGCTGTGAATAATAATTGAGCCACTTTGCTTTAGTTCCGGTTCAGAGCGTTCTGTCAAATCCTTAAATGACGCCACCGACTCAGTGCCATGTGACGTGTCGTCAGTGGAGTGGAACCATCAGAAGTGAAGAATAAAAATTTAAAGAAAGAACATTTGAGTGTAATATTTACCTGCTGTTACTCACTGGAGCTGTTTTGGGTGAAGTTTCACTTTGGAATCTCAAATGATTTCCACAGTAGAGGTGTGATCATATTTTTGCTCTGTCATTACTACACAAAAGTTAACTACAAAAGAAATGCCCTCTGTGCAATGGCCGCAATGCAATATGTAAAGTTACAGTGCGTTGTCAAGCTGGGGGAGAGCTCTTACTGTGAAAGGTTTAGGAGTTCTCTAGCGCTGGGCGACTTTTATTGTGAAATTTAAGGTTTCAATGTTTCTGGTGACACAGATAACTGGCAGCAATAGTTGTTTTAACTGGTTCATGTTAGAGATTAAGTTTCTGTTGGTGTTTTTACAGGACTCGCTTTCCCTTTATGCTTTTACTTTAGAAGTGCCCACATGTTAACATCACACAATGCCTTTTCATGCACCAACAGAACAACACACACACACCACACTGTTTCCTGTAGCTCTCTCCTGTGGAATGACGTTGTCTCGAGTTGCTCTCGACTGTTACTGAAAAACATGTTGATTTTTTTTTTTTCCTGTTCTCACTTTAGTTTTTCTCTCACTCAGTTGATCTGCGGTTTAAAAGTCTCTAGCAGCGATTAACTTAACTTGGGTGGTTTCATTTGTTTCTGTAACATGTTTGACATTGTACAAAAGTGTTTGAATTACAAAAAACACATGGATGAAAGAAAAACAAGAATAAATACGTGTAGGGAGTCATTGGCAGCCTTTAATGGTATGTTTTGCACTAAGTAAAGAGTGTTCAAGCTTCATAATAAAAAGAAACTGCGCTTTGCGCTACAATACAATTAAATTTGTTACTTTATTTGTAAAAACTAAATAAAAGTTGTTTAAATGAATGGAACTGATTGAGTTTTAATTATAGATAATTAATTATATAGGAAACAACGTCTCTAGTTTTTATGTAGAATAGTTTTCTTAACAGGCCTGAGGGTCACGATGAAGAACCAGAACCAGTTCGATAAAGGATTCACAGGTGGACAGACAGGTACACAATAACAAAGACAAACAAGACGAAAGCTCTCTTCATGATACTCTCAGATCATCTCTGTGTTTCTAAGATGCCTCAGACTCTCAAAAGTAAAATAGTCCTCTTTAATTATTAGAGTGCAGTAGTGCTACTTTTTTTTCTCCACAAGGCGGCAGCACTTTTCCTAATAAACATGGAGGATTTACTGCTGTGTTCCTACAGGTCTGCTTCCTTCCTTCAACCACATCAACCTGATCTCAGGAAACAGCTGGTTGAGAGGTGTGAAGCCTGAGCTCATTATGTGTCACTCTGGAAACCGTGAAAATACAATGTGGAGGCCAGAGAAACTTTGTCCCGAGGAAGGAAGGGAGGAAGGAAAAATACTTTACTGCTCCATTATAATAACAATACATTTCCATCACGCTCCTTTCCTGCTGTGATATGAATACTTCACTGTAAAAGTAATTACACTTAATGACTGGGATATATTTTGAAGTGAAATAACCTTTTAGAAATAAGTTAAATAAGCTTGATCACCGGGGGAAAAACTGCCATTTAAATACTTAATACTCCATAACTTATTGTACTCTTTTTTTGATGGTTATAAAAGCTTCTTTTCGAGATCAGAGAAGATGAACTGTGACAATCATGAGATGGAACCAAACTGCCACTCACACACTGTGTGTACACCATGAACAAGGTTGGACTTCCCCTCCCTTAAGCTCCACTTTAAAGATTGTAATATTTAACATCAGTACATAGATTTCATTATATGTTCAGATAAGATTTTTGTACAGATAAAGATGTATAAATACCTGTAAGTACTGCTGAGAAGATTGACAGCCTCCACTTAATTCCACATTGTATCTCACAATATCAGATGAGAATATAAACAATGACACCTACAGACAAATCCCTGTTTTCTTTGAGACGGTGTTTACGGGACATGTGGTCGTTACTTCAACAGTTAAAACGATATATTACTGTGTAAGAAAACTGCACAAACATATGTTACATACAGAGCTTTATAGTGAAACAGGTATAGCATTAGACTGAGTAATAATTATCATAACATATTAAAATCACATTACTGTCGTTATGTGTGTGAAGTGGTTGTCACTGTTGTGGCGAGGCCAACCATAGATTTTTGTAATAAATGTTTATATATAAACACAGATAAATACTTGTTACGCTTTTTAGCTGACAATGAGTTTTCATTCTGGGACTGATGAAGGGCCTCGGTGTGTGTCTGTGTGTGTGTGTGTGAGAGAGAGAGAGAGAGTGTGTTTACTAAACAGTGGTCGCCCATGCTCTTTTTGTATTTGCAAACAGTGGTCAGGATGTGGGCTCAAGTGTTTTCTCTCTCTTGGGTTCATATTTTGTATGAAGATGAAATACAAACCATCAATTATAAATTTGGTCCGCCTCATCTACATAAGCAACTTGAGCTTGGAATAAAAAAAATAGTTAATACAAATAATATAGGGATTTATTTTAATTTTAGTGTTGGTTTGTGTGTTGTTCTTCTCCTCTTTCTCCTCTTTTCTTCTTCTTACTCACTCACTCATTAAACCATCCACTGCCGCCCACTCTCCTTCAGCTGCCCTTGAGTGAGGCACAACCTCCTGACTGCAGCCACCTGACAGCAGACGACCAGGATGTGGGTCACGTAGAGATGACTTTTAGGATCTGAAACTAAGAGATCAAATTACGAGGGAAATGACTTTATATTTAAAGGTTAAGTTCCTTTCAGTGTGTATATGTTGTCTAAAATAAACCCATCCCATGCCCCCCCCCCCCCCCCCCCCCCCGTAATCTTGTAGCTGTGTAAGCAGAAGCTGCAGCGGGCGGTGAGGGCTCCTGAGCGGAGTCGTCCCAGGTTCCTGTTTCCTCTGAGCAGCAGCTTCTCTCTCCTCCTGTCTGTTTACACACTGACTCTAAATGGCCTTAGTCTGCAGAGTGTGAGTGTGCGTTTGTTTCACATGTGTATTCCAGCGGACTGCGTGTGCACCTGTGATTTTCCCGTCCTCATGTGGCCCTGAACATGTTTACCTGTTCTCTGTGTGCGTGTTTAGATAGCCTGGAGGAGCTGAAGTGTAGATGAACACAAACAAACATGTGTGTATCGCTACACAAACCATCTGTCCGAAGGGTCACGCGGACAGACCCCTCATCGTGTAAAGGTGCCATTGAGCAAGGCACCGAATCGCTATCTGTTAATACCCTGACAAACCATGCAAGTTGAAGTCAGGTTCGTATATAGACTGAATTTAAAGATGGATGCCTCCAAAGGCAGTCATGTCCATCCAAAGGTTAATTTAATAACAATTTGAACATTGTTAAATAGACAACTGGCCTCAACTATTTCTGTTCAGTCCGGCCCTTTCTAATTCCAAGAATCAGGGAGCGGAAGCCCTCACATCTATGAAGCGACCTGAAATAAAGGTTTTAGATCCTGTGTGCGTGTGTGTGCAAGTGTTTTTGTGATCTTGCAGTTTTCACTTGCATCAGGAACTGTACAAGATTATTATCAAAAAATATTCAACCTCAAACACCAAGATTTTTTTCTTCTTTATTTTGATCAGTCTGACTGTGTGTGTGTGTGTGCGTGTGCGTGCTGTGGTTTCAGAGTCTGCACCTTCCTCAGCTCAAATCAACTTCTGAGTGCGCTGTAAAAGTACAAATTACCCTCAATAAACCATATAAGAAAGAGGTTGTGAAAGAGAAACACAAAAGTGTTTTTAATGTTGCACAGTAAAAAAGCAGAATTAAAAGTGCAGACGATGCTTCCTGGTTATAGCCTCGTCCTGCTGCCTTTAAAGTTAAGCCAGGAATTATATAATCACAGTAATCAGGATAAACATCAACGCAGGTCAACAATCTGATCAATATATGGGGAAGGCTGCAAAGGTGTGAAGTGGAGTGAATAACTCTGACTGTGTGTGGTGTGAACCAGTCTGCATTCAAAGTGTGGTTGTGTTAGGCTTGTGTATCTGTGTGTGTCAAAATACATAAATAAATGATGTTGTGTGTGGGAGCACAGAGACCGAGGCAACACTTTGTTTATATATTGTTGAGCGATTAGTGAGCAAGCTGTGTTTTTCCAGGCACTACTGTGTGTGTGTTTGTGTGTCTGTGTGTGTTTGTTGTGTTTTCCAGTCCTGAGAACATTTAAGATACAATCTGGACTTGACCTATGAATTTGCTATTATGAACCTGTTCCTTATTGCAGAGGGAGGAGGTTGAGGGCTAAAGGTTGTGTTTGTGTGTGTGTTTGTGTGTGTGTGTGTGTGTGGGTGTGTGTGTGTGTGTGTGTGTGTGTGGGTGTTTTATTGCTCCTCTACTTTAAAGGAACAATTTTTCTACAAAACCATTGTTGTCAGTACATTTTGGCCGGGGGTCAAAACTTTAAAGGGATGTTGTATACTGTATATAAAGTATATATGTATATATATATATATATATATATATATATGTATATATATATATACGCTAAGTTTACAAAAAGGAAATATTCTTTACGCACATATTAACAAAGTCATAGTAACCTGAGCAATTGTGCAGTGTCATTTTTACAGTGTAGAAAGATGTGTGTGTGTAGTAGAGTTGTGTGTCTGCAGACAGAGGGTAGTTTGTTGGAGCTCTGTGCTTCATATACAGATCTTTACATTAGATACTGCCTGCAGCTCAAGGGTCCAGGGACCGAGCTAATCACTTGTGAATGCAAGTTGGCTCTGAAGTAACAACACAAACACAAACACAGACACACACACACTGCTGAGTGGCCCTCCCTGCTGGCAGTAAAAGAACTCAGTGTGATGTCCAGTGTTTTCAGTGGGTGGCTGTTGTACTGGTCTGTGTGTGAATTATTTCACTATGAATTAAACATGATGTGATTCCAATCTGCTCACAACAAAGACTCAGTGTTTTGATCCTGCTGCTTCTCGTCTGGATCCTCAGAGTCTGTGTTTGTCCAAACTGAGACATGTCAGACGCTGTTGGATGAGTTGTCTTTAAATGTCATATCGATGTTCATGAATCTCTGGACCTTTGCTCTGGAGCCACGACAAGGTCGACATGTGTGTACATTTATTCTCATTCCCATGATGGAGAGGGATAAGGTTTCAGTAAGGCTGTCCACCACGATTGGAAGTCAATGCAAAGTCATAACCAAACCTTAACCCTAACCTTACCCTTACCAAACCTAAACCTAACCTTAACTAACCATGAATTAAATCTAAACCCAAACCCTAAACCTGACCTTAACCAAACCATTACCTAACCTAAACCCAACCTTAACTAACCTTAACTTAAATCTAAACCCAAACCCTAAACCTAACCTTAAGCAAACCATTACCTAACCCTTACCAAACCTAACCAAACCTAAACCTAACATAACATAACATAACCCTTACCAAACCTAAACCTAACCAAACCTAACCATTACTTAAATCTAAACCTAAACCCAATCCTAACCCCTAAACGTAACCATGATCACTGTTTGCCTAACCCAAACCAAACTTTAACCATAGTTACTACTTTGCTAACTCTAACTCTAACCTAACCAAACCTTACCAACAAAATATTATATTTAAGCTATGGGGACTTGCACACACACACGCGCACGCGCACGCACACGCACACACACACAGTCTCTCTTTTCTCTCTCTCTCTCTCTCTCTCTCTCTCTCTCTCTCTCTCTCTCTGTCTCTCTCTCTCTCTCTCTCTCTCTCTCTCTCTCTCTCTGACAGCTCGCCCACTTCGCTTCTTCTCAGCAGGACGTGCGTTGTCCTCACGCGCCGCGGACCTGCAGCTGAGTGTCTGTGACGGAGGAGTGTGTGTGTCTGTGTGTGTCTGTGTGTGTCTGTGTGAAGACACCGAGTTTAAAGTGCACTGTCGTCACAGGAAACCCGGAGTTTAATACAGAGTTTACTGAGGAGCACCGACTTCATGAAGACAGTGAGTATAAACTCTTTACTCCTCATGTTAGCTTAGCAGGGACACACCAGCTGAGAGAAGGAGCTACTTTCTCTTATTGTAAACCACTAAATAACTAACTGAGTTATAACTAGTTAATAGAGTTTAGTTGTCTAAAGGTACGCAAGAGACTTGTGTTTAAATTAAACAGTCAGACGCCAGTGGTTTGTGTTTTTTTACAGCAGGACCTCCAGCTTGTGTTTTGTTTTTTACACACAAACAAACACACACACACACACACACACACACACACACACACACACACACACACACACACACACACTCACACACACTCACACACACACATTTACTTTAGCACTTGT